>NC_069010.1:7355831-7356968 GCF_001194135.2 Octopus bimaculoides
TGGTTAGTTCTTTTCAATGATAAGTTTATTTTTAGCCTTTTAAAGGAATGGCAAATTTAATTTTTTTCTATATAATTTCTGTACATCACCTCCAAACCTTCAAATATATATATATACCGGAGTAAGCACATGAAATGTGCAACAAGGTGAAAAAAAGAGTACTCAAATACCAGAGGTAGAGTAATATGCTTTATTTAAAAGCAGCAGAACTATAACAAAAAGCTGTTACTCAGAGTTTCACGTTCCCGTTCATCGGACAGTTTTGTTTAAAAAAAAAACAAAAAATACTGTCTGATGAACGGGAACGTGAAACTCTGAGTAACAGCTTTTTGTTATAGTTCTGCTGCTCTTAAATAAAGTATATATATGGATATGACTCAGGTAACGAAAATACATGCCTCTCTCCTCATTCACTTAAGAGAAATATACTCATCATCATCAGCGTCATTCAACATCCGTGCTCCATGGTTTAACAGGAACCGATGTGTCCGTAGACTGCATTATGCTCCATGTGTCGGCTTTGGCATGGTTTCTATGGCTGGATTCCCTTCCTAATGCCAACCACTTTACAGAATGTACTGGGTGCTTTATAGATGGCACCAGCGCTGGTGAGGTCACCATGCAACACTACAACCTCCACCACTGCCCTCCTGCAAGACCATAAACCCTGGGGGAGGTGGTGGTGGTGGTGAGGGTCAGCTTCATGCTAGGGGGACAAGAAGGATTACTATGAGAAGGGTGGGTGGAGCATTTCAGGTTCTAGTAGAGGGATCTACTTGGCTACTCACGTCTAGTTGGGGGAGAAAAGAGGAAAGAAAGAGAAAAGGATGAGAGAGAGAGAGTGAGGGGGAAAGACAATGACACAGAGAGAGAAAGAGAAAGACAGACAGTAACAGAAAGAGAGAGAGAGAGAAATTATTGTTGTTTATTAATTGAACCTGGATGGCATAAATGCTTTCTCTCTCTTCATACAACTGAAGAGAAGTATATAGGCGGAGGAGTGGTTGTGTGGTAAGTAGCTTGCTTACCAACCACATGGTAACCGGGTTCAGTCCCACTGCGTGACACCTTGGGCAAGTGCCTTCTACTATAGCCTCAGGCCGACCAAAGACTTGTGAGTGGATTTGTGTGTCTGTG
>NC_069010.1:7361140-7364915 GCF_001194135.2 Octopus bimaculoides
TATATATATATATATATATATATGTATTTATTTATAAATATCTCTCTGTCCGTCTATCTATCTATCTATATACGTGTGTATATATAATTATGTTGTCCCCCCCCCCTTTTTCAGGAATATCCCGACTACTATGAGGTTATCAAGAGGCCAATAGACATGCAACGAATCCAGCAACGGGTTGCATCGAATCAGTATGAGTCCGTCGACGACATGGTTGCAGATTTTGTGCAGATGTTTGACAATGCCTGCAAATATAACGAACCAGACTCGTTAATCTATAAGGTGAGTGTAGGCATGGATTTATTATTGTCTTCGTTGCTGTCGCTGATTTATTTTTGCTGGAGCACCCATAATCTTCTTCAAGAAATTAAAAATAAAAAAAATAGTGCGAAGGTGTGGCTGTGTGGTAAGAAGCTTGCTTCCTAACCATGTGGTTCCAGGTTCAGTCCCACAGCGCAGCACCTCGGGTAAATGTCTTCTACTATAGCTGCAGGCCAACCAGATCCTTGTGAATGGATTCGGTTGACGGAAACTGGGAGAAGCATGTCATATGTAATGTGTGTGTCTGTGTCTTTCCCCTACCACCGGTGTTAGTGTGTTTACATCCTTGTAACTTAGTAGTGCAGCAAAAGACACCGGGCGTTGTGAGTGTTTATTGAGCGAAAATACCTAAAGCTCCACGAGGCTCCGGCAGGGGATGGTGGCGAACCCTGCTGTACTCTTTCACCACAACTTTTTCTCACTCTTACTACCTGTTCTTGCTGTGCCTGTAATTCAAAGGGTCAGCCTTGTCACATTCTGTCACGCTGAATATCCCCCGAGAACTACGTTAAGGGTACACGTGTCTGTGGAGTGGTCAGCCACTTGCACGTTAATTTCACGAGCAGGCTGTTCCGTTGATCGGATCAACTGGAACCCTCGATGTTGTAAGCGACGGAGTGCCAACAACCAACAACAACAATTTCTGCTGTACCAACCTGAGACACACGCACGCATGCACTTGCAATATCGTTTTATGTTCAATTTTTTTTTATATTTGAAGAATTGTTTGTTTCATATTTGCTTATTCTTTATTCTGTTTTTTCTTTTTTTTTTCTCTGATGCTCCCAGGATGCATTGACATTGCAAAGGGTTTGCTTGGAAAAGAAACTGGAACTCAGTCTGGACGGCGTCAACGAGGTGCCAGACATCCAGGCCATTGTACAAGAACTGATGACAAACCTCTTCATCTCTGTCTACAACTACCAGGTCAGTCGCGTTCCGCTTCCGCTGTTTCCCTTCCTTCACCACCCCCTACTTCACTCTTTAATTCACTCAACTCCATCTGGCATCAATCATGGTTCCCCTAGATGTAAACCACAATGACATCATCGTGAACATCCAGTCGCACTGCTTGCGTGACTCCCCGTGACTCTCTGTTGCCATCCAGTTCTACTGTTCATCATTCACCACATTTGGCATTTCAGAAGACTCGCGGTTTATCTTGTCACAAATCTGCTTGATTATAGGGCTCGGCTTGCATCTCCTTCTAACCCTTCCTTGTATAGGCTCTCACAGAAGAATACCACTAACCCTTTCTTCTTTAGCTCTACGACAACACTCTGCAAAATTTGACTTCATCGCCCTTTGTCGGTGTCTGATACCAGATGAAGGTTTGAATGTCTCTTGGGAAGATTTCCATACAATCACTCATTGATCACAGAGATCGCGGTTTCAATTCCTAGGCCGGGTAGTCTGTTGTGCCCTAGGTCAAACCACTTCATGTTGCTCTGTGATCACAGAGTGATTGTATGGAAATCTTCCCAAGAGACATTCAAAGTCACTCTGAGATTGCACAACCACAGATAACTCCCAAATGTTTCATCCAATAATGGTAACTCTGTTAATCACATGTCCTAATGGATCTAATGGTAGAGTACTTAGCCAGTATCTGAGGGTGTACAGGTTCAACTCCCGCAGCCACCTGCAGGCAACTTTTTTTTCTGTCTTATAAGAGTAAAACACCCAGTCCGCTGTCATTTCCTCAATGAGGCCCAGCATCTGAAGATTCTTTCTCACCACTTTGTTCCACATCTTCCTGGGTCTACCCCTTCCACAGGTACCCATCCCACAGGTACCTTCCAGCTATACTAAGTTTGAAATTTACTTCTTTGTCTCTATAATACATGTCCTAATGTTATTCCATGATGGCCCCTACATGGTGTATAGTGTGTTTGTGACTGCCCTCCAAGGTAACCAAATTGGCTGGCCCCTTCTTTAAATGCAATACACTTGTATCTGAAGTGGATGTTGTGTGTGGGCTACACCACTTCATTTTTTTTATTTTCTTAAGTTTATTTTGTGTCTTTGTTTCAGGACGAAGAAGGTCGTTGCTATAGCGATTCTTTTGCCGAACTTCCAGAACGAGATCCTGACGAGGAGCTAGAGAGTGGAGAGCCGAAAGAGTAAGTGGTTTTATGGAAGATAATCCTGGTATTGGTGTATGGGTTTTGTTTGTAGGGGAGAGAGAGAGAGGGATGGAGCAGTACTTGTGGAATTAGCAGAAAAGTTATGGTGGTCAGTGCAAGAGAGGCAGTGACCATCAGCCTTAATAGTGATAGGCATTAGTAGGATTTTCATCGTGGTCAGAGCAAAAGAGATCGTGGCTGTGACCATAGCAGGACCTTTCTTGATGGTCAAAGCAGGAAAGATACTGATTATGGCATTAGTAAGACCTTCATAGTGGTCAGTGTGAGAGCGGTAGTGTGTATGGCATTAGTAGGACCTTCATGGTCAGAGCAAGAGAGATCATGACTGTGGCCTTAGCAAGGACCTCTTTTGATGGCCAAACCATGTGGTCAGGGGGTTGAGTCCCATTGTGTGGTACCTTGGGCAGATGTCTTCTACCATAGCTTCAGGCTGACCAAAGCCTTGCTAGTGGGTTTTGGTAAGTGTAAACCGAAAGAAGCGTCGTGTGTGGTCTTGACATCATGTGATAGTTGTAAACGAGTATCACTGTTATACAGGCAGTGTCGTTCATTTCTAATCTCTTGTGAGAACATGTTTGGTCGTGGGGGAAATATTACCTTGCTTGAAAACAGATGAAGGCTGGTGACGGGGAGGAGCGTTTGACCATTGAAATCTCTGCCTCAAATGAAGTCTATCCAACCTGTACAAATATGGGAAAGTGGTCGTTAAATGACAATGACGTTAACGATGATGACAATGATGATGCTGATGATGATGATGGTCCTCTTTTCGTTTGCCAGCCCTTTCCCGTATTAAAAGTAATGACATTTTTATTCCACTATTTCAAGGGTTCAGAGTTGGTGGACATAATAATGTTCTCTGGTAATTTAAACAACACCTTTATTTGTTTTGTTTTTTTTTTGTATCTCAGATGATCTCTTGTAAGAAGCAGAATTTACATTTTTCTACATACACACACGCATAACAGCTTCCATACAGTTTCCATCTATCAAGTTTCACTCCCATGGTATTGGTTGCTCTGGGACACTTGTCCAATGTGCTCCACGGTGGAACTGAACTTACGACCACCTGATTACAAAGCAAACTTGTTAACCATACGGCCATGCCATGTAATGTATTTGAATCGAAACAACATCCAAGTTTAAACATATTGTAGCATTTAGCATACACCGTTTCCATTGCTAACATTTGGACACCACTTGTGCACTGTATTCTATGCTGTTCACTGAAATGAACGCAATGTTTACTTAATATTTATATCCATTCTGTTCACAGGAAACCATTAACATTCGACCAGATAAAAAGA
>NC_069010.1:7365202-7367189 GCF_001194135.2 Octopus bimaculoides
TATATATATATATATATATATATATATATTTATATATTTATTTATATATATATATGCATACACACACACATATATATATATATAATATAAACATATCTGTGCTTTCTTTTTTAACAGGGTCGTTATGTGAGAGTTGACCGCTTCCAAGAAGATATGTTCAAGGTCTTTGATCGTGCCAGGCAGTTGAGCAGAACTGATTCTCAGGTCAGTACTCTCTTTCTCTCTCTCTCTCTCTTTCTCTCTCTTTCTCTCTCTCTCTCACACACATATCACTTACCTTTCAGTCGGTATCTCTTTCTCACTCTTCAACCTAATCACTCTCTCTTTCACCTCTCTCTTCCACTCTCTCCTCTTTCACCTCTCTCTCTCTCTTCTGCTCTTTCTGTCATAGTCCGTTTTTTCTTCCATTTTTCTCTCTTCCTGTCTCTCAGTCTCTCTCTTTGTCTTCCTCTCTCTCTCTTTCTTTCCCCCCGTCTCACCTTCCTCGGTTTCTCTCCTTTCACCACAGCTCTACGAAGATGCAATCGAGATGCAATTGTTCTTCATTAAAATCCGTGACGAGCTGTGCAAGAACGGTGAGATTCTGCTGACGCCGGCACTCAGCTACACAGAGAAACACCTACAGGCAGCACTGGAAGCAGAGAAGAAGGAGAAGCTACCAAAGGAACAACAAGACGAGGAGAAGAAACGCAACTTAGAGTCTGATGAGAAAATAGCGTCAGCATCGGTAAGTTGTTGAGGGGTAGAGCTGAGCGGGAGGGGGGGCAGGTGGTCGAGGGATAGGGTTTGGGTGTGGGAAGATGGATGTCTGTTTGTATGGTCTGTCGGTGTTTAGTGCCATCACTAACACCTGTCTAATTATCTAATTACAAAATTTGTAAAAGAATCTGTGTCCTCTCTCTATCGACCATCTGGCCCTGGGTGACGAATTCTTGATGCACAATACAACAACACCAGGGATGACACTTGTGGCAAGTCTTCCAGATCGCTCATCGTCTTCCAGGGACATGAAACTCGGCTTGCGAAGACCTGTTGGAGCAAGCGAAAGCGAAATTGTGATGGCACCTGTGCCCAGCGTCGCCTTCCTGGCACGTGTAAGACATTCGAGCGAGATCGTTGCCAGTGCCGCTGGACTGGCTCCTGTGCAGGTAGCACGTAAAAAACACCATATTGAGCGTGGTCGTTGCCAGTACCACCTGACTGGCCTTCATGCCGGTGGCACGTAAAAAGCACCCACTACACTCTCGGAGTGGTTGGCGTTAGGAAGGGCATCCAGCTGTAGAAACTCTGCCAGATCAGATTGGAGCCTGGTGTAGCCATCTGGTTTCACCAGTCCTCAGTCAAATCGTCCAACCCATGCTAGCATGGAAAGCGGACGTTAAACGATGATGATGATGATGATGATGAAGAAGAAGAAGCACCTGTGCCACTCAAAACATTCTACACAACCCATTGCCTTGCTGCTGTAAGCTTGCCAAAGTATGCTCAATGTCTCTGTAGCAGACTTCTCAAGTCAAACACAAAATTTCACGCTGGCCCCTTGTTCCAGGTTCTGATTTCCTTTCTTACAACATCCAGAATGATTTGCTGCTGTTTTTATGTTATAATTTAGGGGCCTTTCTCATGTCTTTGTAGGAGAGAATGGAAGCCAGCATCAAATATCGGGACCAAATCTATAGCATTGGAGATTTTGTCTACATAGAACCCAGGTAAGTTAGTTACCCTAACCCACTGCCCTGCACTCTCGCTCTCTCTCTCTTTCTCTGTCTCTCTTTCCCCCACTCTTTGCTCCCCTCTCAACCTCACCCTATCCATTTCTCTCCCTCCTTCTCCAAGTCTCTCTTTCTCCCCTTCTGCTTCTCTCCTCTCTCTACCCCTCTCACCCTTCTTCTCTCTCCCCTCCTGTTTTTCTTTCCTTTCTGAACCTCCCCCCACTCTTAACTCCTCTTCTTTCTCGTCTCTTCCTTCCACTCTCCCCTCTACCCTT
>NC_069010.1:7367691-7370151 GCF_001194135.2 Octopus bimaculoides
TCCTCCCACATCTTTCTCCCCTCCCCTCTCCTTCCTCTAATCTCAGGCATCGGCAATCCAACATGTCTCATCGTGTCTTTTACAGAGAGAATGGTCTTGAGCCACATATTATGTGCATTGAGAAGCTGTTCCACGACAATGCTGGTCTGCCAGCCCTTCACGGCAACTGGTTTTATCGACCAAATGAAACATTCCATCTGGCCACAAGGAAGTTTCTAGAAAAGGTATCTCTTGTTGTTCTTATTCATGTGTGCGTGTGTGTGTGTGTGCATATATGTATGCATATTTGTATGTGTATGTATAGGCACACACACACACACACACAAGGGGGTACTGAAAAGCTCCCGGCTTTGGATAAAAGGGATATACATGAGGATCATTTAGTTATGATTTTATCCAACATATTCCCCTCTCAGCTCACTCATTGATGATGATTTTTTTTCATATGTTTTGTCTGTCTTCTCGTTATATTTCAGGAAGTATTCAAGAGTGAGTTCTCCACCACCATTTCACTGTCTCAGTTGTTAGGACCAAAATGCTATGTCATGTTTGTGAAAGACTATTTCAAGATGAAACCACAGGTGAGGTGCCATTCTTTCCGCCCTTTCAAATCCCATCCATCCGACCCTTTATTCCTTGGTGACCTTGTGCTAGTTATTTGCTAGATGAAACCACAGATGAGGTGCCATTCTGTCCTTCCTTTCAAACCCCATCCATCTGACCCTTTATTCCTTGGTGACCTTGTGCTAGTTATTTGCTAGATGAAACCACAGATGAGGTGCTATTCTGTCCTTCCTTTCAAACCCCATCCATCTGACCCTTTATTCCTTGGTGACCTTGTGCTAGTTATTTGCTAGATGAAACCACAGATGAGGTGCCTATCTGTCCTCCCTTTCAAACCCCATCCATCTGACCCTTTATTCCTTGGTGACTTTGCGTTAGTTATTTGCAAGAAGGATATCTCCAGGGAAAATAGCTATCTGAAATTTCTCTTGCCATTGCACAGCGTTAGCAACCGTGTGTGTATTATTATTTGTTATATCTGTGTGTATGTGTGAATGGTTAAGAAGTCCTTTGATAATACAATGATGATGATAATGATGAGTGGAGGTAGAGACTGGAGGAGTAAAAAAAAACCTATGATAAAGGGAGAGGAGCAGGTGTCTTGCAGAAGAGGGTGAATAGATGCCTTGCACTCCTGAGAAAGAGAGAGATGTGCTCAAGGTGAATATGAGAAACAGAATAGGATAGAAGAGCTGCAAAAGTGGATGCATAGAAAAGTGCACTGAAAGAAAATAGTGTGATTAATGATTAGAGATAGATGAGTTGGATGTAGAGGATGTCAGTTCATTGGAGGGGAAGTGAAAGAAGGAAATAAGGTAATATAGAAGATTGATGGCAGAGTAAATGTCAGAGGATGAGATGTGGGTGAAGACTCAACAGAACCCCAGTTCTGCTGAGGTGGTTGGGTCTTCTCAAACACAGCATATATGACATTCATCTCAGTCCCCAATCATCTACCCCAAGAGGCTCAACATCTTCAGGTCAGTCTTTACCACTTCATCCTCTCATCATCATTATTGAAAATGACAGAGATACATTGCCTTTATTTTGTGACACAAAACATAAATACACAACAGCATTTATTATAAGGATGACTTTTTTCCTTTTCCTTTTTTTTTCGTTCCCTTTTTGTTTTTGTTTTTCTTAAGCTTTTTTCCCGCTGATTTAATTTAAATGCGTAAACTTGATTCTTTTCTGCTCTTTGTCTCTGACTAACCACCACCCGTTCTGTCTTTGTTTTCAGGGATTTGCTGATAAAGATGTCTACGTTTGTGAATCACGCTATAATGCCCGACACAAGGCATTTAAAAAGATCAAGGTAAGGTTCCAAAATTAACAAAGCCCCTTTTCTCTCTCTCTCGGTGGGTTCTGGAACTGAAGTATGCTACGGAAATGGTTGGGGGCATTCAAGGTTTGTAATATCACCGGAATTTTGAAGCAACCACAACCAGTTAAATGTAACTTATCGTCATTGGTTAATGCCCGTTTTCCATGCTGGCATGGGTTGGACAGTTTGACAGGAGCTCTCCGGTTTGTTGAGGCACAGTTTCTACACTTGATGTGCTTCCGAATGCCAACCACTTTATAGAGATTCTCAGTATAGAAAACAGTAGTGCTCAACTGATTCAAACTTAGACCCTGATGTGGTGGGTGGCATCAACCCTGTTCGGACGGTGCATTTTATGAGCCACCTGCACGGGGAGCCAATCAGGCGGCACTGGCAGCAACCCACGCATGAATGGTACTTATACACACACACACACACACACACACACACACACACGCACATAAATATATGTATGCTCTTTATTTGTGTGTTAGCAAGGCAACCAATGGTTTTATGTGAAGGCATCTTCACAATTGTTGAAATGTACCACATTGAAGTATTGGTATTCA
>NC_069010.1:7370940-7373413 GCF_001194135.2 Octopus bimaculoides
GGAGGTGGAGCAGGCGGCAGCGAAGGGGGGAGGAGCATGTTGAGGAAAGGGGAAGGGGTGGAGGTAGAGCATGCAGGAGAAGCAGGAATGAGGTACAGTAGGTGGAGGAAATGGAAGAGGAGGAGGAGGAGAAGGAAGTGTACTAGCAGAGGGAGGAAGAATATTTAGAGGAGGAGGAGAAGACAGAGATGGAGTGGTGGGAGAAGTAACTCACCTTATTAGAGTGTGAGGGGAGATATTTAGACGAGACGGGGGGGGGCTACACCCACACATACAAATGCACTGACGTATGTGTCTCATTTCATTGTAGAACGTTGAACTGGAGATGTACGGCCCGGAATATGCTGGAAGTGTCTACTATGAGCAGTACAACACACCGAGTGGATGTTATAAGCTAGGTAAGTCACTGTTTCTGTCACACGGTTGGATGGTGGTGATGGTATGAGCGGGGAGACAAAAACTGGAATCTCATAAACTTTGTTACATGCTCTATCCACAATATTTTTCAGCCTCAGAATTAACTTAACCCTTTCGTTACCGTATTTCTGTTGAGATGCTCTGTGTTTTTTTCAATTAATTTTAGATATAACAAAGAATTTAGTAAAATAACTTAGTTATCATTAAGATAGTGTTAGGAACATAAATTGTGACTAAGGTTTGGTGGAAGATTTTAATTCAGAACTTTTGAAAACAAGACATTTGTACTACAAAACCAGAGGTGGTTTCAACCAGGTTGGTATCAAAAGGGTTAAGAATTGTTTCTCTATTATATATTTTAACCCTTTCGTTACAATATTTCTGTTGAGATGTTCTGTGTTTCTTTCAATTAATTTTAAATATAAAAAAGAATTTAATGAAATAACTTAGTTATCATTAAGCTAGTGTTAGGAACATGAATTGTGACGAACGTTTGGTGGAAGATTTTAATTCAAAATTTATGGAAACAAGACATTTATTCTACAGAGTCAAAAGCAGTTTCAGCTGGGTTGATAACGAAAGGGTTAAACGGTATCCATTCCTGTGGAATACTCAACCATTTTTTCATGTAAATCAATGATTTTGGAAGCAGTTCTGTTGATTAAACAACTTAAGATTGATCACTCTTCTTCAAAACCATTGTAAAGTCGTTTCCTTTATATATTAACATCAGCTTTATTTTTGTTGCTTTTTGTTTCTTGGTGGTGTCTTTCTTGTTTATATGGAGTTACTCCGTCTCTCACTCTCTCTTTCTCTCCTTCCTATCCAGGTGATTGTGTCCACATAAAATCTACTGAAGAGAAACCATTTATTGCCCGCATCGACAAAATATGGGTGACGGCAGGGTCAGTGTCCCTTTTCTTGTTTGGCCGTTACATAATTGTTTATTTGTTCTTAAATAATTCCCCTAACCCACAAAAGTCGCTCTCGCCCCATATAACTTTCTGCATATGCTATTGTACATGTTATACCACACACAGTCCTCTACAGGGTGTTCACAAGGTCTGGGTACACGGAGGAAATAAAATCATAACATAAACAATTAAATATAAGCCATTCCTGACAAAGAAGACATAAAAAAAAAAATCATCAAATTTAGCCCAAATCCCCTATATATATTTACTCTTTTACTTGTTTCAGTCATTTTGACTGGCCATGCTGGAGCACCACCTTTAGTCGAGGAAATCGACCCCAGGACTTATCCTTTGGAAGCCTAGTACTTATTCTATCAGTCTCTTTTGCCGGGCCACTAAGTTACAGGGACGTAAACACACCAGCATCGGTTGTCAAGCGATGCTGGGGCGGACAAACACAGACACGCAAACATATACACACACATACATGTACATACATATATACGACAGGCTTCTTTCAGTTTCCGTCTACCAAATCCACTCACAAGGTTTTGGTCGGCCCGAGGCTATAGTAGAAGACACTCGCCCAAGGTGCCACGCCATGGGTCTGAACCTGGAACCATGTGGTTGGTAAGCAAGCTACTTACCACACAGCCACTCACGAGCTTCTTTTAGGCTTTACAGTGTTCAACGAACGTTGAGCAGCAGTCATGATGTTGGCATTTTAATACCTTGCATTGTGATCATCACGATACAGGTAACTCGTTAACAATATTCAAATGACTTCTCGTTATCTGTGTAAACCAACTTTTTCTCAACTATAACTCAAATCGGATCTATTTTAAAACGGGGGCCACATTTTTCATTAATGTTTTACGTAGTGTTTTTGGTACGGAAAGACTTTCAAACTTCATATACTTATCTATTTTGTGTTATAGAACAGAAAAATATTTTTGTATTCGAATTTATTTCATGTAAAAAATTGTCTTATTTCGATAATTTCAACCAATCACTGACAAGTATTCAGTTGTTTACATTTACTCCTTTGGCTGATTAAGCGGTGTAAAGCGTATTTAATCTCCATACCTTCGTTTTGCTTTTTTCTTTTTAAATTTGCTGTTTTACCCTAACCCTAACCCTAA
>NC_069010.1:7374026-7374806 GCF_001194135.2 Octopus bimaculoides
CTCTATTTGTTCGGCCCTCTGATGTAGAACATTCCCCGACTCGTATGTTCTATTGTCGTGAAGTCTTTTACAGTTGCAAGGAGACCTCGTTCCCGGCAATGACAGTCATAGGAAGATGTGCAGTCCTTCACATCAAGGACTATTGCTCATGTAATAATAACCTTCACACTATACAACCTAAAAACCTCCCTCTCTCTTTTATTTATCCTTTTTATTATTCTTCTTCATCATCATCATCATCATCATTGTCACAGTCATCATCATTTTATGTCTGCTCTTCCATGGTGGCACAAGTTGGATTGGTTTCCCAAAGCAGTGGTTGATGGTTGAGTTCCTTGCTCTTCCTATAGCCAAACCCTTTTAGTTGCCTTCTTACACACAGACTCTGTGTACCTGTTATAATACCAGGCTGCACAGTAAATAGATATACCTACATGCAACTGATGGCAACAATGATGATGATGATCGTCACCATCATCATCATCATCATCATCATCATCATCATCATCATCATCGTTTAACGTCCGCTTTCCATGCTAGCATGGGTTGGACGGTTTGACTGGAGACTGGCAAGGCAGGGGTGGCCGCACCAGGCTCCAATCTGATCTGGCAGTGTTTCTACAGCTGGACGCCCTTCCTAACGCCAACCACTCCGAGAGTGTAGTGGGTGCCTTTTATGTGTCACCAGCACGGGAGCCAGTCAGGCGGCACTGGCATCGACCACGTTCAGATGGTGCTTTTTATGCGCCACCGGCACAAGAGCCAGTTGGGGGCTGGGGG
>NC_069010.1:7375452-7377826 GCF_001194135.2 Octopus bimaculoides
TCTGTCAAATGTAATTCTCATTTATTCATATCGTTTCGTATTAATCCTGCATTATCTCATAAGCTTTGAGGTTTCAATGATGTGATTGTTTATTTTGAGAATGACATTGCAGGGTAGGTGTGAGAGGCTGGATCTGGTCAGTTTGAACATAAAACAGGCAGAATATTTGGTCTGGTTATGGCTAGTTTAAATGCCAAAGATTTCAACCTTTAGCATTTCAGATTCCTCTGCCAAAAGTAATGCTTATTTATTCACATAATTTCAAATTAATCATGCATTATCTCATAGCTTTAAGGCAGAACCGTTAGCAGAATCGTTAGCATGCCGGGCAAAATGCTTAGTGGCGTTTCAGCCGTCTTTACATTCTGAGTTCAAATTCTGCCACAGTCGACTTTGGCTTTCATCCTTTCAGGGATCGATAAAATAAATATCAGTTGAGTGTTGGGTTTGGTCAACTCGACTTACCCACTTCCCTAATCTTGTCCCAAAATTTGAAATCATTATCATCATCATCATCATCATCATCATCATCATCATTATTATTATTATTATTATTATTAGTGGTATCCACTGCCTGACGTCTTTCTCTCTCTGTTTCTCCTCTCCTACACAGACCGCATCACGGAGGTCCCCGAACAAAACGTGTACATATGTGAATCCAAATATCTGGAAACTGAGCGAAGCATCCGAAAGCTGGCCAAAGGTCTTAAGGTATACCTAAAAGTTAGATCGGTTTAAGTATTCTCCCCTTTTTTTTGCTTTCTCTATTTTTGTTTCGAATTTGCATTTCATTTTTATTTTGCTTATATATTTTTTTTTATTTTTCGTCCATTTCCTTTTTTTTCTTTTTTTCCATCTTTTCTAATAATTTCTCAAGAACATGTATTTTGCTGTCGTATCATTATTAATTGCTTTTAGTTCCCGTTTGCTGTTTTGGTCATTTTTAGTGTCTTCTTTTTTTTTTTTTGTATTACTGTTCTTATTTAGCGCAACCCCACCCCCCTCCTTCATCCAGGATCAGTTTTTCCTGGATTAGCAGACTTCTTATTGAATGGTGACTCCAAACAGTGTCCTTCCTGTCACGCACAGTCGTCATCGACATTGTTGTAACCTTGTTGCACCGTGTTCCCGTGATCTCTGCCAAATTCTCGTTGAAGTGCTAATGAACATCACATGTTAAAAAGGAAGATACAATCCTAAAATTAAACAACCAATCACATTGCAGCTTTGTAGTCAGGTGTCTCTATATTGCATAGTTAATGGTGTTCCTTTCCCAATAGCCGTTGTTTACTTTTGTTTTTAATCAGCAAAAAAAAAAAAATTTTTTACAATGAAACGAGGCTGTGATGAACCCAGCACTTTCTTTGGTAAACGAGAAAAGCCCGGACTCTTTGTAGTTGAGGAAAAACTATTGATATTTATTATTCCGACAGAGTTTATCCATACGCGGACAATGTCAGTGATTTGGATAATAAAACTCGTGAAAGTAATGAAGAAAGTAGTTTATTCAGGTGAACAAAATACAATAGTTGAGAGATTGGCCTATTATTGTTAGTCTCTTGAATGTTTGTCTTTTGTGATTCTCTCCATTCGTTTACCCACAATAAATAAATACGGTAATTGAAAGGTAGCTCTATTTCTGTTATTCTAATGAATTTTTTGTGGTCCTATCCAGACAATGTTTTGGAAAGACACCCTAGTAGGTTGCATATCCGATTTGGACCACCAAGAGTTGCAGTTAAGTTCTGATCTTTGTGGATCTAAAAATGTCTTTTGCGGCCCTCTATTAGATTTGTAGACCTTCTGGTATACACTGCATTGAAAGGTGTGCACAGACATACAGGCAGAATAGTTGGTGGAGGTTCGTTTTCCATGGGTTATCACTAACACATATATATATATGTTTTAATCTTTCACTTAGGCATTGTGAGACTAATAACATAGTGTAGAACTCAATATATGTTTCAGGGCAACATGTTAGAAGATGAAATGAAAAAGGATTAAATGATTATCTTATGAACTTCATTAGCTTACAGCTGTTTCTGCTATGGCGTTAGGAAGGGCATCCAGCTGCAGAAACTCTGCCAAATCAGATTGGAGCCTGGTGTAGCCATCTGGTTTGCCAGTCCTCAGTCAAATCGTCCAACCCATGCTAGCATGGAAAGCGGACGTTAAACGATGATGATGCAGTTTAGTTTACTAATTAACAGGGTTTTGATTTAATCAAGGGCCAGAAATTTTGTCTTCGCATATTTTTTTTTTAATTAATTAATTTATTTATTTGATTTTATTTTTTGTTTCTTCGTGAAAGGAAACAGTAAATTTCCAAATTCTAGAAGCTTCTCCCCCTCTTCATCTTTTGCAGAAATACTCA
>NC_069010.1:7380297-7381344 GCF_001194135.2 Octopus bimaculoides
ATATGTTTGCGTGTCTGTGTTTGTCCCCCCCAACTTTGCTTGACAACCGATGCTGATGTATTTATGTCCCCGTCACCTAGCGGTGACTGTATAATCCTGTTGTTTAGTTCTAAGTAGACCTACAAGCAAAAGTGTTCCTGTCTTGTAATTTAGATGTTGTGTATCTAGGACTACACTATTTTATGTGTCCTTAAGATCTTTCTTGCTTCCTTTCTTTCTCCTCCTTTACGTCATATCAGCTTGTACCGTGTTCAGTGACTGACATGTCACATGACCCATTCATTTGTGGGTTTCTGTTAGGATGTTGTCTACACACAGACACACAGACACACACACAGTACAGGATTCCATCCTTGTCTAATCCTATCTCTTTCTTGTCTCACCCCTCTCTTTCTCTTGTGCAGACAAATACATCTTTATGTGTGCAAGTGTGTGTGTGTGTGTATATATATATATGTATATATGTGTGTTTGCATATGTGTGTGTGTCTGTATTATACATTCATATTTTGTGTGCGTGTGTGTGTGTGTGTGTGTGTGTGTGTTGGTAATCCCATAAATAATACGGTTTGTTTATACTACTTTAAAAAAAAAAAAAATTGAGATAAACAAAGTTCTTTTTGGCTGAACTCTGACGAGGTGTTTTAACAAGATCATATGCTGTTTCAGTGGACAATTATGTAATCTTGGCAGTTAAATTACCGAAACACGTATGTTTTATATAGCATAAAATACCATATATGTTTTCTGTATTTTATCAATATTATATATATATATACACATATATACAATACATATATTTGTGTGTATGTATATATTTGTATATGTTGATAATATTTATATTCACATGCACTCACAATTCTGTGTTTATTCATATGACTAACAACTACTTTTTGTTTTCCTTCTTTCTCTTTCATGCCTGTGCCTCCCCCACCCCTGCTCCCTGCCCTGTCTGCTGCTCTCTCTCTCTCTCTCTCTCTCTCTCTCTCTTTCTCTTGTCACTCGTCTTTTCTTCTGTCTCCCGTGTGCGTTGACTCTGCGAAAAAAA
>NC_069010.1:7383754-7384645 GCF_001194135.2 Octopus bimaculoides
GCAGCACCAGCAAGTTGTCACGTGACACTGTCTAATTTTCCCGCTGCTAGGGTCCAGTAGGCAGCACCAGCAAGTTGTCACGTGACACTGTCTAAACTTCCGGCTGCTAGGCTCCAGCAAGTAGCCCCAGCAAGTTGTCACATGACACTGTCTAAACTTTAACTGACAATGGAGGGTGAGAAGCCACTTCAGTGTCAGCCTGTCTCACCTAGACTTGTTATGGCTTTCAAGCCATATTCGGTCTTCCCGCTTCAGTCATATATAGAAGATAGCTTTTTCAACCGCCTCCTGTATCCTCCTTATCATCATTATTATTATTATTATTATTATTATTATTATTAAGGCAGAGAGTTGGTAGAATTGTTAGGACGCTGGGACAAATGCTTAGTGGCATTTTTTTTCCAGTTCTGTGTATTCTGAGTTTCAAATGTTGTTGAAGTTGACTGTGCCTTCCATCTTTGGGAATTGATAAAATCAGTACCAGTTAAGCAGTGGGGGTTGATGATAATAAAGTTCACTTCCTCCTCCCCTCAAAAGGACCGGCCCGGTGTCAAAATTAGAAAGCAAACATTATTATTATTATTATTATTATTATCATTATTATTACTAGGGAGTCGAGCTGGCAGGAATGTTGGCCCGCCGGGCAAAATGCTTAAGTGGTACTTTGTCTGTCTTTACGTTCTGAGTTCAAATTCTGCTGAGGTCGACTTTGCCTTTCATTTTTTTTTTTCGGGGGGTCGATAGATTAAGTACCAGTTACATACTGGGGTCAATCTAATAGACTGGCTCCCCCCCCTCCCAAAATTTTTTCAGGCCTTGTGCCTAGAGTAGAAAGGAATATTATTATTATTTCTAAGGGGCTGAGCTGGTAGAATCGTTAGCATGCTGGAC
>NC_069010.1:7385334-7388932 GCF_001194135.2 Octopus bimaculoides
GAGGTCGATACATTATTTTACTGTTAGCCCCTCCCCTCCTCCTCCCCTTCCTTCTCATCCACACTTTGTCATCTCCCATCTATGTTACACCTGATAATCCATCTTAATCCAGTTTAACACCACCACCACCATCCTTAACATCCCTAAGCAGGGTGTCATGCTGTTGTAACAAGCCTAAGGGCTGAGGGACAACTAATTCCCCCAAACCCCTCGACCACTAGTCTTTGAACGCCCTGGAAAAATTTTAAGGGTCACAGAGCACTGGCCTTCCATCCCTGAGTAAGAGGCAAAAGAAAAAAAGAATGTTAGGGTGGAATTATGAAACTGAGTAAAGCAACAAAGAAATAGGGGTTATATAATAATTTGGTCCCTTTTTGAAAGACAGCTGTAGGGAGCTGGCACACCAGCTCCTTTCTTGATTCATACGGGGACCTTCTTTTAAAGACAGCTGTAGGGAGTTGAGAATGTTACATTGACTCCATTAAGAGGTTATCTCTCAGCTCCCGTCTTGGTTTGTACGTGGGCCCTATTTTCAAGGCAGCAATAGGGACCTGGCCGACATCTTGTTACTATATTAAACAACAGGTCAGTTTCATTGGTCACAATGTTGTTTTCCCTCTGGGTCATACCAGAGTATGGGGCATTGTATATCTAGGACTATTTTAACCAGTGTGTCCCGGCTATTTTCTAAGACAGCTGGCTGTAATTTGCGAGAGAGTTGGCTGTTACTTCTAGTAGGGCAAGAGAGTATATCGATGCTGTTGATGTTAATGATGATGATGAGAATGATGGTTGAAAAAATGGGGTATGGATGGATACAAATGTGTGTGTGTGTTGGGTGGGGTGGAGGGGTTGTACAAGCCTGGTTGTGGTTTTGGGTTCAGTCCCACTTCAACGTACCTTGGGCAAGGGTCGTCTGCTCTAGCCTTGCGTTGACTAATGCCTCGAGCGTTAAATTCGATGGACAGAAACTGTATGGAAGCCTGCCATATACATATTGTGTATGTTTATGTAAATAGATAGATAGATAGATAGATGTAGATAGATAGAGACAAATAGATAGATAGATAGAGACAGACAAATAGATAGATAGAGAGATAGATAGATAGATAGATAGATAGAGAGGTAGATAGATAGATAGAGATAGATAGATAGATAGACAGATAGATAGATGTAGATAGATAGAGACAGACAAATAGATAGATAGATAGATAGATAGAGAGGTAGATAGATAGACAGATAGAGAGGTAGATAAATAGGCAGATTGATAGATGTGTGTGTGTGTGGTTGTGTGGTTAGGAAGCTTAGTTCTGAATCACATGGTTCTGGGTTCAGATGCCACTACATGACACCTGAAGCCTTGTGAGTGAATTTGGTTGGTGGGAGTTCAGTCATGTGTATATGTAAGCATGAAAGTCTTTGCACCTCCGTTTGTGTGTGTATGTTTATAGGTGCAGGCGTGGCTGTGTGGTAAGAAGCTTGCTTCCCAACCACATGGTTCCAGGTTCAGTCCCACTGCATGGCACCTTGCGCGAGTGTCTTTTACTATAGCCTCGGGCTGACCAAAGCCTTGGTAGATAGAAACTGAAAGAAGCCCATCGTGTATATAAAAAAGAAAAGAAAGAAGAATCCATAGGTGTGGCTGTGTGGTAAGAAGTTTGCTCCCTAACCACGTGGTTTTGAGTTCAGTCCTTCCGCATGGTACCTTGGGTTGACGAAAATCTTATGAGTAGATTTGGTAGTCGGAAAATGAAAGAAGCCGATTGATGTGTGTCTGTGTAGATAGAAAGGTGTGTTTATGTGTGTTCACCACTTGAATAGGATAAGTACCAGAATTGAGGTTGATTAGATT
Organism: Octopus bimaculoides; assembly: GCF_001194135.2. Classification (NCBI taxonomy): domain Eukaryota; kingdom Metazoa; phylum Mollusca; class Cephalopoda; order Octopoda; family Octopodidae; genus Octopus; species Octopus bimaculoides. Next base: position 7,387,187 of record NC_069010.1, read on the forward strand.
GATGGAAACCCTTCGTGGTGGTGCTGTAGCATGGCCACAGGACCCTGCTGATTGGAATTAGTTAAAGGATAACAGAAAGTATACCACTTTGTATGAGTGGGTGTGTTCCTGTCTCTGAATTCATCATCATCATCATCATCATCATTATCACTGTCGCTTTCATTCCATGCTTGTATGGGATGCAAGGGTCTTCCCTCAAACAACACCTCTGGTGGCAGGCCCTTTATTGGCCCCCTTATCACTACATAGAACAGCCCCTTTAAAATCTGCTTTCACCACTTTTTTTTTTTTTTTTCCCTGTCTTCCTCAGCCTCCATTCCATTTTAATTTGCTTAATACTTCTTCATCCACCTCCCTAGACCCCACATTTCGGCAGGATATGCATATACAGGGCACGAGAGATATTTGAGGACATGTTTGTTAATTTGATAAAACAACTCTTAACCTAGCAAAAACTAAACCCACTTTAAAGCAAATCTGAGCTCATGTTCTTGATAGGCTTTCTTAGAAGATCATTCCATAAATCCACCTTCAGCTTTGGTAACTGCTTCAGTGCAAGGGCAGAATTATTGCCATGCCTGCGCTAAATGGTCCTTAATCGTTTTTGGAGATCACCGGGAGAACAGCAGCCTTCAGTGAAGCTACGAGGATGTTGTTTACTCTCCCTTTTCAACAACCCTCCAAACGTAACAGTCGATGGGATTTAGATATGGCGAGTTTGGAGGCCACAAATTTGATGTTACACAATTGTAAAGATTGTCTGACCTTGGGTGGTCTTTATATGAGAAGGCGCTGAGTCTTGTTGGGCCATGTATGGCCTTCCACTGCAGACACCATCCGTCCAGAGCTTAACAACTGAACACCAGTTCCTCAATGTATCTAGCAGCATTAATTAAGACTCTGTGGAAAGACATGAGGGGGCATGACATGCCCTTTGCTACTCAGCCACTCCTAAAACCATTACAGTTACAGGAAACTTAGTATGTGTCAATCTGGGGATATCAGGAGGATCTGCATTTAACCATCTGTCATTTCTCCTGTTAGACTCTTTGGGTTGTGTGGGTTTTATGAGGTACTGAGTCTTATTGTAACATACATGGCCTTATTTGGTATGTATTTCATTCATCCAGGGCTTAACAATTCTTTTCTGGCACCGCAGCATATCCAGCAGCATTAATTCTAAGACCTTGTAGAAAGATGTGAGATAGCATCACATGACCTTCGTTATTCAGCCACTCCTAAAACCATCGCAGTTGCTGGAACCCTAATTGTGCATTACTTTGCGGACGTCGGCAGGATCTACACTTAACCATCTACCATCTCCCCTGTTTGATTTCCTGGTCTTTGCCATAGTTTTTTCTCATCAGAGAAGAACCAAAGCATGCCATGTTCATGAGGACTTTTAACCCTGTTATTTAACCACTTGGCATGGATCAAATAAATGGGTTTCCCGTGTCCTTGAAGACATGAATCATCTTACGGTACACTCCAATACTTGAAGTTCTTTGTCGATGGTTCCCATTGATTTTCCAGAATCATCACCAATAACATTTTGAACCTTTAGAATGTTTTCCATCTGTTTGGTACAGTCGAAACATTCCTGCCACAGGCCTCCAATTCCATCCAGACTTTGTGTATGAAAGATCTTGCAACTTTTGTGACAGTTGGCAATTTCTAAATCACTGCACCAACAGCAACAATAACTGGATGTCTTTCCATTTCTTGTGTTAGCATTTTATCTGCCAT
>NC_069010.1:7389063-7389684 GCF_001194135.2 Octopus bimaculoides
ATCTAGACAATATAAAAACCCTTTTAATTAGTTTGAAAAAAGTAATTTACTGATAATTAAGTGTCCTGAAATATCTCTTGTTTCCTGTACATCGTGTATCTCAGAATATATTTATATATGTGAGCATACATATCTCTCTGAATAATGTTTATAAATGTTTAGTAAATTACTAGTGTGTATGAATTAGAGTATTTTTGCTTTTATATGTGTGTATGTGTGTCTCTTAATTTATCTAAATCTCTATAAATTGTGTGTGTGTGTAAATGTATATATGTTTGTGACTAGATATATGTGTGAGTGTGTATTTCTCTGTGTGTTTGATTAGCTGAGGAACTCCAGTGATTCAAAGTAGAAGAATTTGGTGCCAATACTTTTACCAAAGACCTTTTTTAGTCGGGGTAAGATCATTGTCATGAAACTACAGGGCCTTGAGTCACCGTAGCTTTTCTGGCTAATAGTGTGTGTGTGTGTGTGTGTATACACACATATACATTTGAATACACACACATGCATATATATATATACACATATACTTATATACACACACACACATACATATATGAACATATATATTCATATACATATATATATATATATATATATATATATATATATATATAT
>NC_069010.1:7390727-7392573 GCF_001194135.2 Octopus bimaculoides
ACACACACACACACACACACACACACACACACACACACACACACACACACACACACACACACACACACACATATATACACACATATAGACATACATGACAGGCCAAGGATATTTACTAGGCCCAGTCAACAATAGTAACGTCTACAGTATAAGGATAGGTTGCCCCCTGTGCATGTGAAGCACTTAAGAATTAGCGAGAAAGAGTAATGTTGTGGTTAGCTGCTTTGGGGCCCTACAACTTTCCCCAGCCAGATTATAAACGTCCGCGTGCACCTATAGACCTTGGTACACTTAGCCATGCTACCAAGTGTCTGCACAACAATCTGTAACAGCTGGGGTTTTCAAACACCAGCTAACTACACCTCTTTCTTTCTCTCTCGCCATTTGTGTGTGTTCCTTTTGTCATCTCCGTTCTGAGATAAATCTGCCCCTCGTCTTCCCGTGTCTCTCTTGCTTTTCCTCCTCCGCAGGTCTCTTCCGCTTGAACCTCATGCTACTTCTTTTAGTCATTGGTCGTCTCCAACACTCACCACGTATCCGTAACAGCGTCGCTTCTCTCATGCACACCACCAATCTTACCGCTTGCATCCAGGTTTTCTCTCAGCTTTTTTTATGCTCCATCATTTTACGTACACTAACATTACACATCCGGCCGAGTGTGCTTGATTTTCATTTCTTCCCGTCCATTGCACATTATTCATTTCCATTATTTATTATTTTACCCTCATGTGACATCGTACTTCGTAAGAAACACACTATCCACCCTTCACTCAGTGACAGAATCCTTTTGTTATCTCCAGAGCTAAACAGCTCTCTCAGCTTTTCTTACCCCTATTTTTTTTTTACTCTGGCTGCTGTGTTTTCAGAACACTCCCCTCCAGGTTACAGCAGCTATCGATTGCCTGTTAAGAAACTTCTAAACATTTCAAAGGATTTGTTTCATGGATGCAGCTGTTTTCTCTGTCAAGTGATTCTGTAAACAGAAAGTAAAAAAATAGGCAAAATTTTTTCAAACCTTTATCTTGTAACGATACACTATTGTGTTGTTGTTTCAGTTTAAACTATGGACTATGGTTTCTTCATTACAAAACTGACTCCCTCTTTATAGCAAGGATTCACAGGGTTAAGATATTTAGTTAGACGTATATTTGATCCCTGTAAGACAATGCAGTAAAGTGTTCCCCTCGAAGGCCTGTTGTTGTTAAGCATTCACTTGTGATCGGAACATTCGATGCAGATGTTCTGCAGAAACAACAGTGGTGAAATGTACGCAGGAATGATCACCACCACCATCATCATCATCATCACTTAATGTCTGTTTTTCCATGCTGGCATGGGTCAGACAGTCTGACAGGAGTTGGCAAGCTGGAGGACTGTGCCAGGCTCTGCTGTCTACTTTGGCATGGCTTCTACAGCTGGATGCCCTTTCTAATGCCAACCACTTTACAGAGAGCACTGGGTGCTTATTATGTGGTACCAATATATACAGAAATCAATGTAAACTTGTGCTTATCATATTTTCTTTTACATTTTGTCCGTATATCATTATCATCATCCTATAACGTCCGTTTTCCTTGCTGGCATGGGTTGGACAGTTTGACACTAGATTCCAGTCTGATTTGGCTTGGTTGCTCTGAAAAAAAATTTTCTACAAACAATACTGTAAAGTGGTTGGCATTTGGAAGGGCATCCAGCTGTAAAAACCTTGCCAAAACTGACCTCGCCTGTGCTGGTGCCCCGTAAAAAGCATTGAGTCCACTGTGTGAAGTGGTTGGTGTTAGGAAAGGCATCCAGCAATAAAAAGAAAACCATGCTAAAACAGAGATGGAAGCCTGGGGTAGTCTTC
>NC_069010.1:7392583-7394667 GCF_001194135.2 Octopus bimaculoides
GGTTGGTGTTAGGAAAGGCATCCAGCAATAAAAAGAAAACCATGCTAAAACAGAGATGGAAGCCTGGGGTAGTCTTCTACCTGGCCAGCTTGTGTCAACCATCCTACCCGTGCATGCATCGAAGCTGGGTGTTAAACGATGATGATGATGATGATGATAACTGATAATAGAAATAAAAGAAAAAGGTTAGGGAATAAAAGTGTAATATTTTGGAGACACTCCTTTGCAGGACACTAAAGGAAAGTCCAGAAGAGACTAGGAAGAGAGGAAAGGAGACATAAAGAAGAAAAAAAGGCTTAACTTTGATTATAGGGGATCCTTAAACGATCAATGTATATCAAAGTGAAGCACAGACTGAATAGCACAAATCCATTATCATCACAGGAAATGCATTGACATGTTGATGATCTGTTGATTAATTACCATGTCATGTCACTGCTCACTTTTTGGGGCAGCCTGATGAGTTGGCAGTTGCATAACATATTACATAATGTTATGGATGCTATGCATACTGTATACGTGACTATACTATGCTTATGTCACAATAAGCTTCAAAAAACAATCAATTGTAGCAATACTACATAATCTATTCATCTGTTTTTATAATGTGTGTGTGAAGGCACATGGCTCAGTGGTTAGAGTGTTGGGCTCACAATCATGAAGTAGTGAGTTCAATTCCCGGACTGGGCTGTCTGTTGTGTTCTTGAGCAAAACTCTTGATTTCATGTTGATCCAGTTCACTCGTCTGTAGAAATGAGTTGCAACATCACTGGTGCCAAGCCGTATCGGCCCCTTTGCTTTTCTCTTGGATAACATCGGTGGCATAGAGAGGGGAGACGTGGTATGTATGGGCGACTGGTGGTCTTTCATAAACAACCTTGCCTGGACTTGTGCCCTGGAGGGGAACTTTCTAGGTGCAATCCCATGGTCATTCATGACCGAAGTGTGCCTTTAACGAAACAAAATAATCCTTTCTAATAAAATTCAACCTCCAAAATCTGAGGTTTTTAAAGTGCTAGAAACACCACAAAAGGAAACCGAATGCGTTCACCAAAGGCTTTTATGGAGGGCAAAACAACATAGGTCAGGATAATGCGTAAAGACCAAGTGATGTATAGCTGTTTCATGTGGTTCTCAACATTCAGTGAAAGGGTAACAAATGCATGGTTATGGTGTAAAGGGGAAACTCCCAAGGTGCAATTTTTATGTCGTATGAAACTGCAGTCGCCCTGCATTTATATTAATTTACCACCATAGTATGTGTGTTTTATTTGTGTGTGTGTGTATAGGTGCAGGTATAGCTGTGTATTAAGATGTTTGCTTCCCAGCCACATGGTTTTGGGTTCAGTCCCACTGTGTGGAACCTTGGCAGGCATCTTCTACGGTAACCCTGGACTGACGAAGGCATTTGTCAGTTGATATGGTAAATGGAAACTGAAAGAAGCCCATCGTGTATGTGTGTCTATATATAATGAGTGAGAATGTATGTATGTATGTATGTATGTATGTATATTTAAGGTGTTTGTCTTCGATGTTTTTGCAGTGGCGTAATTTGAACAAGGATGAGAAAGAGAAGTTTGAAGAGAAAGCCAAGAAAATTGCTGAAGAGCAAGCTGCAAAGCAGGAAGCTGCTGAGAAGGCCTTCAATGAATCCCTGAACCCACAGAGTCCTTGGTCTGACTACAGTCGAAGCATGTCCCCGGCAGCTGGTACAGCCGGCACCATGCCAAATGGACAACCAATACCAGGTAAGATCTCTCTCTCTCTCTCTCGTTACTTGTCAGTCTGTGTGTCTTTGTTTGGTGTTCTGTGTATGTTCCAAGGCATTGACGGGACGGGACTGGTGGGGTGGGGGGGGCACTGAATCTGTGTTGCTATTAGTTTTTATCAGGGGGGCATTTACAGGGATGGTAGCTATGTTTGCAAGGGTTACTGATAGGGTTGGTCAAAACATTCTGGATGGGGGTTATTTTAAAGTTGTACTTCTAGTGTTAATGTGTGTTATTTCTTTACTACCCACAAGGGGATACACACAGAGGGGACAAACAAGGACAGACAAACGGATTAAGTCGATTATACCGACC
>NC_069010.1:7395490-7396054 GCF_001194135.2 Octopus bimaculoides
CAATGTACATGATAACACTTCCAATCAGTTAAGATCAGAAGCCATGAGAGCCACTGCCTGGTACTGCATCAGGGATTTAGAAAATCTGTGGTATTGAGCAGAATATTTGCTGTGGCCCATCTTTTTATACCAAGACAAAACAATGTACATGATAACACTTCCAATCAATTAAGACCAGAACTGACAGAATTGTTAGCACACTGGATGAACTTTTTAGCAGTTTTTCCCCTGTCATTAGGTTCTGAGTTCAAATTCTACCATGGTTGAGTTACCCTTTCATCCCTTTGAGGTCAATAAAATAAGTACCAGTTGAATACTGTGGTTGATGTAATCAACTGGTCCCCTTCGCCAAAATGTTAGGCCTTGTGCCTATAGTAGAAAGGATTATTATTATTATTATTATTATTGTTTTGTGTCCAAGGAATTTTATTGTATTCTTTTATGATTTTTGCTTTGTCTTTATTTGTGTAAACTTTGAAAAAGAAAATTATTGATGTTGTTGTTGTTATTATTATTATTATTATTATTATTGTGAAACTTGGCATGTTCGTGATTATTAATTGT
>NC_069010.1:7396953-7397673 GCF_001194135.2 Octopus bimaculoides
ATGTCCGCTTTCCATGCTGGCATGGATTGGACGGTTTGACCCATGCGACCATGGACGAGTGGAAGTTAAATGATGATGATGCTCTGTGTGTGTGTGTATTTGTGCTTGCTTGTGTCTTTGTATCTTCTTGTTAACATCATCCAATTCTTGTAGACAAATGCCACCATTATACACGATTCCGTTCAATCAAAAACACACACGTATGTGTATGTACCACACAATGTATGCATGTATGTGTATTTTCCTACCTACCAACTATCTAGTTCACCCATCTTGCCTATGTGTATGTCTTCTTTCCCCTCTCTCTCTCTCATATATCTATGTATATATATATATATGTATATATAATAAACACACACACATACAGTTTGTCTTTCTATCCATTTGTCTATCTACCTATTGAATGTTCTCTCTCTCTCTCTCTCTCTCTATCTGTATGTGTGTATATATATATATATATATATCTGTAAGAATATGTGATACTTATTCAGTAGCCATGATAAAACTCCAAGTTTTGGATGCCAGGGTGGGAGCCCACGCCAACATCTCTTCAGTTATCTGGCCAATTGAAAATTCCTGTGAAAATATTGTATGCATCCGAAACTCGGAGTTTTATCATGGCTACTGAATAAGTGTCACATATTTTTACAGATAAATTACTCTATTTGCATAATATCGAGGTCTCTTTTTTTTTCTTTTGTTGTCCTTCCTGTCATATAT
>NC_069010.1:7397928-7399022 GCF_001194135.2 Octopus bimaculoides
TATATATATATATACACACACATAAATGCACGTGTATGTGTATATATACAGTCTGCCAAAAAAAAAAATGTATACACAATTCAGGAAAGAAAAACAAAAATCTGTATAAATATTTAACTTGTATAAGTAGCGCCCTACAGTTATAGATACTTCTTTCAATGTTTTATCAAACTGCGATAACACTGAATTAAAATATGTATACAATTTTTTTTCCTTTCTTGAAGTGTGTGTACATTTGTTTGGCGGACTCTGTGTATGTGCGTGTGTGTGTGTGTGTGTGTGTGTGTGTGTACATATATAATTATCTATCTGTTTATATAGACCTATCTTCTTTGTTTTTTTATGTACCTACCTACCTACCTACCTACCTACCTACCTATCTTAGCTAAGTATATGCCTGCTTGTCTTCCTCTCTCTCTTTTCTATCTACATGACTCTGTACTGGTCTTTGTCTCTCTTATCGCTCTCATGCATACACACACACACACACACACACACATTATGGGCTTGCCTACAGTTTCTGTCTACCCTGTGCATTCACAAGGCATTGGTCGGCCCAAGGCTATAATAGAAGACACTCGTGAATGTTAAAGGTGAGATACTAAAGGGACCCTAATCACACACACATCCAATATTTTTGGGGTCATGTGATATTAAACATCATTGTTGACGTCATGCATGTTTCCAGGATTGATTCTGTACAGTACCTGTAATATACTGAGGGTTAATATAATCAACTAACACTCACTCCCACACCCCTTCCAACCTAACCAAGATGTAACACCATCGTTTCATATTAACAACTCCGCAAACAATATTTTCTTTCATGCTAACCCCTCCTCTCCCCTCAAACCCCTATTTTTATTTTTTGGAACGGTATTTGATTTTTGTCCCTTCTTTTTACCTTTTTTTTTGTTTTGGTTTTATTTAAAAAAAAAGGTTTTTTCCCTTTAATTTTCCAATTTGCTAATCCTAATAATGATTGTTTCATGATGGTGGTGGTGATGATGATGATGATGATGGTGGTGGTGGTGGTGATGGTCATGATGGTGAAGATGGTGGTGGTGGTGGTGGTGATTGCTGTCATCACTGGT
>NC_069010.1:7399032-7400677 GCF_001194135.2 Octopus bimaculoides
TTTTATTTAAAAAAAAAGGTTTTTTCCCTTTAATTTTCCAATTTGCTAATCCTAATAATGATTGTTTCATGATGGTGGTGGTGATGATGATGATGATGATGGTGGTGGTGGTGGTGATGGTCATGATGGTGAAGATGGTGGTGGTGGTGGTGGTGATTGCTGTCATCACTGGTGAAGGTGATGATGATGGTGATGACAATGATGTTGTCGTCATCGCTGTTTGAGTTCTTCCTCCCCCTCCCCTCTAGATCACTTACTACTATGGTCCAGCTGTTTCCGGCCATGACCATCCTGTCTTGTCTTTCACTTTAGAAGAGGGGGGGAGTGTCTTGTTTGAGCAGAGACAACAAGATAGTACGATTTTAGGGAGATTTTGGCTGCTATTTCTAGCCATTTGAAGGAACCACTTGGAGGTTTCTTCACTGCTTCATGACTGCGATGGTGATGATGACGATGATGATAAATTGGTAAAGAAAAGATTTAGCTGATGGTGGTCATAGTTGGACTCTGTTGTAGGAGAAGAGCAAGAGGTGTAGGGATATGTGTTTTGGTTAAAGCAGTTGTAGTCCTGCTGTGTACGTACTGCCAAACCACCTTGGGGAATGTTAAGCCAATGAGTGACTGACAACATATCCAGGAGATGGTTTGTCTCTCTTTGTGCTAGTACACTATATTTCACATAACCTCAAATTGCACTTATCTGTGTTCAGTGAGCAAAATATTTACCTCCAGGATATGTGGGGGAATATTAAGCTGCGAGAGACTGATGACTTATCCCGGAGAAGATGTATCTCTCATCACTGTGTCTCTGTGCAAGGGAGAACACTATATTCCACATAACCTCAGTTTACGCTCTTGGCTGTGATAAGATAATAGGTACCACTGGATCATGTGAGAGAAAGTTAACTTTGAATAGACTGGTGTCCTATCCTGGAGCAGTGATTTAATCTCATATTTGGTGTTCATGTCAAGCATTGTAGGGGGGATGATATGAACTATTCCTATTGTGGATTGTCAGGCTTAGTATGGCTCTGCGTGTGTGTGCGTTTGTGTGATGCTCAGAGAGGTGGTCATGGCTAACACTTTGGTCTGAGGTGGTGGTGGTAGTGGTGATAGTGAAGGGGTTTTGTCGCCTCAGAAATTGAGTTTTGGTCATCCTGGTAACCTGGCACACTCGTTCGTGCTTTTAACTATTGCTTCACCTGCAGATCCATGCTTAACTAACAGATTATTATTATTATTATTATTTCTGGTAGGATTTATGTGGGTAGCGGGTTACTGCCTGTTACCTTAGGTATATCCACGACCTTCTTGAAAATCTTTCCTGTCCCTAAGAGACAAACTTTCTGTAGAAGCTCCACCGAGCATTAAATTCCAATCTCCTTCAATCATTTGTCTATATCTTTACTCACAGTTCCCAATGCACCAATTATTACAGGTACAACCTTTATAAATTTCATACTCCACTTAATATTATTATTATTATTATTATTATTATTATTATTATTATTATTATTATCATTATTGTTGTTGTTGTTAAGGCGGTGAGCTGGCAGAATCATTAACACACCAGGTAAAATGCTTATTTGCATTTTGTCCGTTTTTGTGGTCCGAGTTCAAATTCCGCCGAGGTCAACTTTGCCTT
>NC_069010.1:7402269-7403351 GCF_001194135.2 Octopus bimaculoides
TTCCAATCAGTTAAGATCAGAAGCCATGAGAGCCACTGCCTGGTACTGCATCAGGGCATTAGCAAATCTGTGGTATTGAGCAGAATATTTGCTGTAGGCCATCTTTTTATACCAAGACAAAACAATGTACATGATAACACTTCCAATCAGTTAAGATCAGAAGCCATGAGAGCCACTGCCTGGTACTGCATCAGGACATATTATTATTATTGTTATTATTAAGCGACCGTGTAACCATCTTCTAATTAAGATTTTCTTGGCCTGATGATTAGGTAAATTGAGCACCCACCATTGAGTAAATGTTACTTCAACAGATCAGCTAGCAAAGAAACATATGTAGGTTGGATTTTTACCCACTCCCCTCCGTCAGTTTGGATAAATATTTGTTATATAATATTTAAGTAGATTCTCATTTTAAAAGAACAAACTGGGAACCCAAGCACTCAATAGCATATAGTAGAGTGCTCTCTGAGGATTTCGATACTCAAAAGAAACAGGACTAGTCTTGTTAGCGCCATCGGCTGAATAAACCTACATATCTATAAATAATATCTACAGATAAACAAATATTATTATCCTTTTTATTTTTATTATTATTTGCTAAATGTGTTTTGCTTGATTTTGCTGTTTTTATGTTATATGTAAATAGACAAATGTCTGTGTGTATGTGTGTGTGTGTGTGTGTGTGTGTGTGTGTGTATCTGTAGATATGCATATACATAAGTATGTGTGTATATATATATATATGTTATAAATATGTGTGTATATATATATATGTGTGTGTGTGTGTGTGTGTATATATACATATATATATATATATTTTCACATACACATATATATACATACATATATGTATATATATATATGTGTGTGTGTGTGTGTGTGTGTATGTATATATATAATTTTAATTTCATAACATCTATCGTTGCCGCTGTTGTTGTCATTATTATTATTATTATTATTATTATTTTTATTACTATTATATTTTGTTGCTGATGTTGTAGCTGTTTTTGTTGTTTTGTAGCTTTTTTTCTTTTCTTTTTTTTTTCCTTTCTTTTTTTTTTTTTTTTTTTTTTTTTTTT
>NC_069010.1:7404237-7406351 GCF_001194135.2 Octopus bimaculoides
CCAGGCTCCAATCTAATTTGGCAGAGTTTCTACAGCTAAAAATGAATAGAGATGGCTTTTTGGGGGGTAATGGCTTAGTTTCCATGTTTCCATCTTGTGGGACTGAACCCAGAACCATGTGGTTGAGAGCAAGCTTCTCACCACACAGCCATGCCTGCAACTATATATATATATATATGTGTGTGTGTGTGTGTATGTGAGGGCATGTGACTTAGTGGTTTAGCTGTTGGACTCACAATCTCTAGATCATGGGGTTGATTCCCCGGTGGGAGGTGATGGTGGGGGGCGCTTTGTGTTCTTGAGCGAAACCCTTCATTCCACGTTGCTTCGGGGCCCCCCCCCCCTTTCGATGAGTTGGGGGGGGGGCGGAATATTGGCTTGTTCGCCTAGCCAGTGGCGGTGGCGCCATTTGAGGGCCAGAACAAAGCTGAAATGCACTGTGACCAGTGATGTGTAAACAATGTCTTGATTGCCTGGTTTGTCCCATGGTGTATTATGTACACACACGCATACACGCACACGCATACACACACACACACACACACACTTCAGTGTTGGACTTTTGCCACTTGAGCTGTCATCATCTGCTCCTACCATTTTGCTCCTCCTACCCCTACCGCCACCACCACCTCCTTCACAGCCACTGTTTGTACCACTGCTGCCATCACCGTCACCGTTGCTACCCCCCCCCACTGCAACTTTCAACTCCCTCCCTCCTGCACCTTCGGCACCACCTTCATGAGTGTTTGGTGCTTACCTGCCACCGACACCATCACCACTGTTTGTTCCACCACCACCACCACCACCACCACCACCACCACCATCATCATCAGTGCCACCATCACCATCATCATCATTCTTGCCTTATTTTATTATTTATGTTTAATGTTTTTGCTTCTTTCTTTTTCTGCCATTTCTTCTGCTGTCTTTTGTTATGGAGGGGTGGGCATATAAAGTGGAGTGTCAGTGGTTTGGTCATTAAGGTTCTCAGTTCTTGAGTCCCTCCCCCCCTCCACCATCCCCAGCTTCAAGCCTTCTCTGCTGATCTATTATTCTCGTCATGCAAGGCACATAACTCTGCTAGCTACAGTCTGCCTGGCCGGTAAAACAGCCTCCCCTCTCGCTTCTCACTTGGTCTTTGAAGTGTGTGTGACAGAGTCGCATGGGTGCTTACATGGTATGTTGTAATGGTGGTGGTGGTAGTGCTTACATGGTATGTTGTAATGGTGGTGGTGGTAGTGCTGTTAAGATCAATCCTTGCTTTCTACTGCTGCTGCTATTTCTTGTGTTATCGTGGTAGTGTTGTACTGCTGTGTCCAGTGTTGCATCTGAAAGGCAAGGAACTCGGCTTGCCACAGTCTGCTTAGCTGATAAACAGGGCCGACACATGCTTCACGTTTGAGTTGAGATCTCTTTGAACAGGTCTTCCCTCTGGGTCTGGTAAACACACAAAGTTTTATGTACCTTTCTCTTAATCGTGGAGTAGCGTGGATTACAGCAAGACGGGGTAGATGAAGGTTCACTGTCTCATCATCTTTCACAGTTATTCCAGTAATGATGTTTAAATATCTACCAAACAACAATAGAATTGGTCAATTCATGCAACTAAAATTCTTCAAGGCGGTGCCCCAGCATGGCCACAGTCTAATAACTGAAAGAAACAGAAGACAAATGATAATGGCTGTGTGGTAAGACGTCTGCTTCCCAACCATGTGGTTCTGGGTTCAGTCCCACTGTGTGGCACCTTTGGCAAATGTCTTTTATTTTAGTCTTGGGCTGGCCAGATCCTTGTGACTGGATTCGGTAGATGGAAACTGAAAGAAGCCCTCGTATATATATGTATGTGTGTGTGTCTGTGTTTTTCCCCGCCATCACCCCTTGACAACCAGTGTTGGTGTGTTTATGAACCAAGCAGTTCAGCAAAAGAGACTGATAGATTAAGTACTAGACTTAAAAGAAAAATTCGTTGGGGGTCAATGTTTTTGACTAAAACCCTTCAAAGCAATGCTCCAGCATGGCCGCAGTCAAATGACTGAAACAAGTAAAAGAGTAAAAGAATATATATATATATATACACTTACTGTAAACAAAATAACGATATGTGGCATTGCATT
>NC_069010.1:7406608-7410101 GCF_001194135.2 Octopus bimaculoides
AACTTAGCGGTTCGGCAAAAAGAGACTGATAGAATAAGTACTAGGCTTCGATTTGCTCGACTAAAGGCGGTGCTCCAGCATGGCCACAGTCAAATGACTGAAACAAGTAAAAGAGTAAAAGAATATATATATATATATACACTTACTGTAAACAAAATAACGATATGTGGCATTGCATTAAATGATAGGTTTTCAAAACATGCACAAACAAACAGTAAAGAAACACTGAGGGTCACCAGATCCCCATTAGTTACTGGCCAAGGGCTCAAACACAATTTCATGCCTTCAGCGATAATATCGATCCCCTTCTGATGGTGCCGACAGTGAGAAGCCTCTGGGAAATGGCGAGCCAATGAACAAGGGACCAAACATGACAGAAAGTGAAGAAACAAACAAGAAATGGATAAATATGCAATAGAAAAAAGTGGACATACAAACATGGACAAATGTGATTGAAGACGAGACCATTAGTGGACGGATGAGGGACGTAGACGAAATGTGTGGACATGTGAACAAACTGAAATAAACAAAATATGGACTTAGGGCCAGACTGGAGACTTGTGCCAAAGTTTGGAATTGAAAGTTACACAAACAGCAGAACGGGGCACAGTCACAGAGTGCCAGGGATCCTAATGCCTGCTTGGTGTGGATGCAGGCGTCTTTAAAACGAAACTGGATCTCTTCTCATTAAGGATTCCAGACGAGCCTACCTCATGGCAGAAAACACAAATGAGGGCAACAGTATCAAAGGAGGTCTCAAATAATGAAAGTGCAGCAAAGCCAATGGTGGTGCCCCAGCATGACCGCAGGCTGAAACTAGTTAAAGAGTTATATATATAGAGAGAGAGATATACCAGCATACATACACATCTATTGGCCAGTTATATATAACCTGACCATTGCTGACAGTCCCTTGTTTCTAGAACTCTTTAGACCAGTGCTTCTCGACCAGGGTCCATAGAAGGCTTTTAGGGGCTCGTACAACAAAATAGTACACTGGAGATCCAAAATAGTATTTTCAGGGTCCCTGGATAAGTTTTGCTTTAAATGTATGTATTGATATGTATTGCACGAAACAGCTGGGTTTCTTTCTCTAACATTCTACATTGTTCAACCTACACAAGTTAATGTATGGAAAACAAAATAGGAATTTCGAAAGAAGTTTCTATAAAACTAGTTTTTAAACATTGAATGGTTATGGGGGTCCACCAGAATGAAATAGTAATCAAAGGGGTCCATAGATTAGTTGAGAACCCCTGCTTTAGATGTATGTATTGGTTATGTATTGCACGAAACAGCTGGGTTTCTTTCTCTAACATTTTCCATAGTTCAACCTACACAAGTTAATGTGTGAAAGGCAAAACAGGAATTTGGAAAGAAGCTTCTATAGAACTAATTCTTAAACATCGAATGGCTAGAATAAAATAGTAATCGAAGGAGTTCATAGATAAGAAATGGTTGGGAACCCGTGCTTTAGAACTTCCAGACCTCACCGTTACCACCACCACCACCACCACCACTATCTCCTCATCTCCATAGCAACTCCCTGCACCCACCACTACCTTTTACCACAGCCATGGTTAATCCTCTTCCTGCCTGCTGTCTTCCATCTCCCACCACTACATCTGGCACCCCTTCGCACTCACACTGGGTTAGGCACCATCCCCATACCCTACCTTACATTTCCTGTCATGACAATCACTGTTGACCAGCCATCCCCACTTCCCTTCTGCTTGTTCTTTTTTAATTTTTATTTCTTTATTATTATTATTATTATTATTAATGTTTTTATGTTTAGTGTGTTGTTGCATGCTATATTTTGTTCGTATATTTTATTATGATTACCAATATTGTTGTTTGTATTGTTGTTACTGTCATCATTATTATTATCATTAAGGCAACAAGCTCCCAGAATCGTTAGCACACTGAGCAAAATGCTCGTTACAATTCCACCGAGGTCGACTTTGCCTTTCATCCTTTCGGGGTCAATAGAATAAGTACTGGCCAAGTACTTGGGGGGCCAATGTAATCGACTGTCCCTCTCCCTCCAAATTTGCTGGCCTTGTGCCTCTGGTAGAAGGGATTATTATTGTCATTGTTATTAAGGAAGCAAGCTACCAGAATCGTTACCATGCCAAGCAAAATGCTTAGCGGCGTTTCATCTTCCGTTACGTTCTGAGTTCAAACTCTGCTGAGGCTAACTTTGCCTTTCATCCTTTCAGGGTCGATAAAATAGCACTGGGGCCAATGTAATCAACTACCCCCGTTCCCTGAGATTTCAAACCTTGTGCCTAGGGTACAAAGGATGATTCTAAGATGAGCCATGGATTGGCAGACTCGTTAAAGAATCACACAAAATGCCGTGTGTTCCTTTCCTGGCTCTTTACGTTCTGACTTGATATTCCTCAACAAAACACAGATTTGGTATAAAAAAAAAAAAACAACTTTCTGCAGTTAAGGGTGATGAAACTTTGATTGGATACATCTGATTGCTGCAGTAAAACAGTTTTAGTGTAAAGGGATGGTCACATCAGACAACAGGGACCTAAATGACCCCAAAGTAATTATATCAAATACTAATGGTAATGGTAAAGAATGGTTAGCGTTGGAAAAAAATTCTGAACTACAGAATGTTTGGTAAGTGGGAGCAAGGGGTTGGACACCAGGTTTCGACTTTCAGCACTCATCAGTAATTTCACTTTCTGCTCGTTTATTGTGAAAGCCATAAGGAATGTGTATGTGTGTGTGTGTGTGTGTGTATACTTTGCAAAACAAGCAATACTTGATTGTTACCAAAGTTATGACTATATCACTTTGATAGCAGTCGACTCTTGTACTTTTCAAATCTTTGCCAATCAAGGGAACTTTTGTCTTCTCTTGCAAGTTACTTGGTGACCCTGCTGGTGCCATGAAAAAAAAAGGCATCCAGTACACTCTGTAAAGTGGGTTGGTATTAGAAAAGGCATCTGGCTGTAGAAACCATGCTAAAGCAGACAGTGGAGCTTGGCATAGCTGTCTCCCTCTTGTCAGTTCTTGTCAAACCATCCAACCTTTTTTCCAGCATGGGAAACAGACGTTAAATGATGTGGTACATTTTCTAGAGCTTTGAATTTGTGGGGTCCCATCATAGCCATTCGATGTATATATATAAAAAAATCCTGCTGTATTTTAGTTGCCAGTACCGCCTGATTGGCCTTCGTAGGATTTTCGAGCGAGATCGTTGCCAGTGCCCCTGGACTGGCTCCTGTGCGGGTGGCACATAAAAGACACCATTTTGAGTATGGCCGTTGCCAGTACCGCCTGACTGGCCTTCGTGCGAGTGACACGTAAAAGCACCCACTACACTCTCAGAGTGGTTGGTGCTAGTAAGGGCATCCAGCTGTAGAAACTCTGCCAAATCAGATTGGAGCCTGGTGTTGCCATCCGGTTTCACCAGTCCTCAGTCAAATCGTCCAACCCGTGCTAGCATGGAAAGCGGACGTTAAACGATGAT
>NC_069010.1:7411829-7413883 GCF_001194135.2 Octopus bimaculoides
GATTTCCATTTGGTGGAGAGAGAGTGTTGGGGATTAGAGTAATGAGGGCAGGAGAGATGAGCTACATGACAGGGGACAGTGGTATGATAGTTTTACTTGAGGGTGTTTTGGGGGAGGTGTGGTGATGCTACATGTGTAGTGATGGTAGTGTTAGTATGTGTGTGTGATGATGATGCTACATGTGTGTTAAGTGTGGTGGTGCCACGTGCAAGAGGGAAGGTTGATGTTGATACATGAGTGAATGGGGGAGCCTAACATTGTTACATGTGAAGAGGGTATGCTTTTGCTACATGTGGACAGAAAGCGTTGTGTTACAGTTTATGCTACATGTGGGAGGTGTAATAACATTACATGTACGTAGAAGAGTTGCTAGTTTGACTTGTGTGCTGTGGTCCAGATTAGTGCTACATGTGCGTGTGGGGGTGGAGTGGTGTCTAATTCTACATGTGTGAAAAGGGTGCTAGTTTGACATGTGTGAGAGAGCTGTGGTAAGTGCTACATGTATTGTTATGTTTCTCAAGAAACATGTAGTATTTTTGCTGCTTATTCTGAACTGAATGCAGGCTCCCTTCCCTCCTTCACTAAATAAATAAAGAAGCCTTTATCGTATGTGATGTTCTGCTATTGTTGTTGATGTTGTCGATTCAGGTATATCGAAGGTTTGAACTCCAACAGCCGGTGTGTGAGTGATTGGAACAAGACCCTGACCGCCACTCCAGAGACGGTCAGCACTCAGAGTGAGAAGCGACTGCCCACGCATTGGATGTCACACGGGAGCAACTACCACGGCTCCATCACTAATGCCCTCTGGGCCCTGAGGGACTTGATGCTCAAGGATACGCTCAACATCACCCGAACCTTGCCTTTTGACGACCTCTGTAAGTAACACATCTACATCCTCCTCTCACATTGTATATAAAACTCTGTGTGTGTGTGTGTGTGTGTCTATCATCTGTTTACCATCTGCTTTCCCATGCTGGCACATGTTAAATGCTGCAACAGGATATGATAGGTTGGAGGATTCCGTCTTGCTGTTGGCTTCTGGATGCTTTTCCTAACACCAGGCACACGGTGATACAATGTACTGGGTGCATGTTTTCATGGCACCAGCTCAGTAAGAGTTGTCTTGCCCTCAGCAAAATTAAAGAGTCTTCACAAACTATGCATTGTCTCTGTTCAGTCCAGCGATCACTTGTGGCAAATCATGCAGTGATTGTATATGCGTGTGTGTGTATACAGGGTGTTTTTTTCTTCAATGTCCTTCATGTGTGTTTTTCCCCCACATGTCTTCACAAGGTGCTGTTTGGACAATGGTTATGTTAGTCTTACTACCACGGTAAACAATTACTCTTGCAGCACAGCAGTTCCGCCTTGAGTAAATCATCATCATCATCATTGTTTAACGTCCGCTTTCCATGCTAGTATGGGTTGGACGATTTGACTGAGGACTGGTGCAACCGGATGGCTACACCAGGCTCCAATCTAATTTGGCAGAGGTTTAGAGGAATATTTAGGTAACCTGTCAAAACTGGCAACAGAAATGGCATGTTTCCCCACAAAATACAGCCTTATTCTTTTACTTGTACCAGTTATTTGACTGCAGCCATGCCATGCTGGAGCACCGCCTGAAAGGGTCTTCATCGAATAAATCAACCCTGGAACTTATTCCTTGTAAGCCCAGTACTTATTGTATTGGTTTCTTTTGCTGAACCGCTAAGTTACAGGGATGTAATAAACACAGCAACATCGGTTGTCAAGCAATGATGAGAGGACACACACACACACACACACACACACATACATACATACATACATCATCATCATCATCGTTGTTTAACGTCCGCTTTCCATGCTAGCATGGGTTGGACGATTTGACTGAGGACTGGTGAAACCGGATGGCAACACCAGGCTCCAGTCTGATTTGGCAGAGTTTCTACAGCTGGATGTCCTTCCTAACGCCAACCACTCAGAGAGTGTAGTGGGTGCTTTTACGTGTCACCCGCACGAAAACGGCCACGCTCGAAATGGTGTCTTTTATGTGCCACCCGCACAAG
>NC_069010.1:7415394-7417849 GCF_001194135.2 Octopus bimaculoides
GGATTGCCAACAACAATATATTTCATTCAATTTTAGAAAAATTGAAGTATACCTTTGAAGTATACCTGAGCATATTGAACCGGTTGTGTGACTTTTGGCCCACCCTGTGTGCAATGTCAGTGTGCACACACGACAGAGTGTAAGCGCCTGTCTGTATTTGGTGGGGAGGAGGGGAAAACTTGTGGTAAGAGGCCAGAATGGTAGTTATATGGAGAAGGAGGTGTGTGTGTATATATATGTGTGTGTGTGTGTGTGTGTGTGTTTGTGTTTGTGGGTATGATATGTGTATAATCAAGTGAAGTGTATATTGACCATTCTCTGGACTTTCTCTTTGTGTCTTTTGCAGGAAAAGAAATGCTGCCACAACAAGCCAAAGCTATTTCTCCACACACACACACACACACACACACACGCACATGCATACACATACACGCACCAATCATCGTCATCATCATCATCATCATTTGGTGCTGCAAACATTCCGTCTTCCGAGATCTCCAGCAACCTTGGACCCCCCCCTCCCTGTGGCACCTGGGGGGGGCTGAGGCCATCCACCTCTTCCTTCCCTCCCACCGCACCAGCCCTTCTCTCCAACCCATTTTCTACTCTTGGTCTCACCCACTCTCCCCAGTTACGTCGCTCTCTTTCACCCTTTCTCTTCTCATACTTCATCTAACTCCCTCCCACTTATCTCTCTCTCTCTCTCCCCACACCTCTGTCTCTTCTCTCCCTCTCACATAATCTACCTTTCTGTCCCCTTCTCTCCATTTAACTTCTTCCTTCCTTCACATACTCTCTTTCTCTCTATATGCATATAACACACACACACACACACATGTATATATACCCAAACACTCAGACACACATAGGGGTGTCCGGGTGTTGTACTCATGATCACGAGTTCGGTTCCTGGATCAAGCAGTGTGTTGGTTGTGTTCTTGATCAAGACACTTCCTCTCACTTCGCTTGGCAAATCACTTCAACACCTGACACACCTGTGAACCTGTTCAGACAACATCGATTTGCTGGAGGCAGGTGAGCTAATATATTTGATCGTCATAAACAAACAAATCATTTATACAGGCCATTCTGCAAAAACTGAACACTCATACGTCATCCTCGACAGCAGAGTCCACCATGTGTGTGTGTGTGTATGTATGTACATATATATATATATATATGAAAGCAAAGCATTTTATCTCGCGTTGCTTTGCATTCCCCTTAGATACCTGGCGCGGTGTTCAGGTAAAGTTGATTTGATAGAGTGAGCTAATGTGTGACATGAACACTTGATCACTTATAAACAAATCATTTGTGCAGATCGTTTGGCAAAGACTGAACACTCATACATTGAGGAGAATATATATATGTCTCGGCAGTCATAATATCACCCGAACTGTTTTTCATTCACTGACCTTTCAACAGCCATCATCATCAACATATCAGATGCCAGAAAACATTACAAAAACACAAAGGTAACTGCATTTGTCATCCGTTTTTGGATTTTATTTGTCATCTGATTTAGTTTTACAAATTATTTCTGCGTATTTTTAATTAAAAGTGGGTTTTTTTTTCAAGAATTATTATTTTTCTCTTGTTGTTGTTGTTGTTGTTGTTGTTGTTGTTGTTTAGGTGGTGTGCTGGCAGAATCATTAGCATGCCAGGCAAAACTCTTAGTGATATTTTGTCCATCTTCATGTTCTGAGTTCAAATTGAGGTCAATGAAATAAGTACCAGTCATGCACTTGGGTCAATGTAATTGACTTGCTCTCTCGCCCCCCTCAAATTTCCGGCCTTGTGCCTATAGTAGAAGGGGTTGTTATGAAGGAGGTGTGCTGGCAGAATCGTTAGCATGCCGAGTGAAAGTACTGACATGCAACTGGTTGATTGTTTAACAAACTGATTAAACAATCTGTTTGTTGGTTGTTTAGATATCTAACCGATAGACTAGTAATAAAGAAGTGAAATAAAACGGCGGTGTGTTTACATTGACATAATGACCCACCCAAGACAAATATGATTTCACATCTAGAACCTTGTAAAACAAACACAAAACAAAATAGACATATTTTATAAATGTTTTTATTCTTTATTTTTAAAAACGAAACATTGCAAGTTGTAAAATAATTAATAGTACAAATTAATTCATCATAAATGTTTTTCTTGCACAGAAAATTCATATCTTTAATAATAGTGAATTAGTTGAAAAGATAGATACATAGATAATATATACATGACCGTTAAAAACTAAGCGAAATTACTGTGTAGTGACGCGTTTTGACTTTGTCACTACACAGTAATTCCCCTTCGTTTTTAGATAGATAGATATATATATATATACATATATAGATAAATATATACACATACATATATATATATATATAACTACATATATATATACAAACAATAAATGAGTATATGCATATATACGTACATGTATGTACACACCTACATC
>NC_069010.1:7417949-7420840 GCF_001194135.2 Octopus bimaculoides
ATATGTATGTATGTATATGTGTATGTGTGTATGTGTGGACACAGCTGTATGTAAGCCGACTCAAGAAATCTCTACTGTGATTTTTGATTAATGTGCCCAGAGAGACCCTAGATGCCAAAATATCGTTCACTTGATAACAATGGCACTCTTCTTTTTTTGCTATTATTATTATTACTATTATTAATAATAATAATAATAATGATAATAATAGTAATAATAATAATATTAAGGCGGCAAGCTAGCAGAATCATTAGCACGCTGGGCAAAATGCTTAGCAGTATTTCATCCATCCTGACAAGATTGATGCATAGCTGATGATTATTCATCCTGTCACGTGTATTTTGGATGCATTCATCGAAACATATGTAGGAGATACGAAGATATAAATGTTTTAATAATATTTTGAATGTTCGTCTTCTTTTTCTATTTTCTTATATATATATATATATATATATATATATATATATAAATATACAGTATATACATACATGCACACATATGCTTAATGCTTGATCTTCTTTTTCAGAATCCCACCAACAAAATGTATAAGTATCTACTATTTTTGGCCCTCGTCACCATCTTTGGAGGTAATATAGCCTTTCTTTCCCTTACATCCTGATTGTGTGTGTGTGTGTGTGTGTTTAAGTGTGTGCACATGTGTATCTGTGTTTGTGTGTGTATGTATGTGTGTGTATGTGTGTTTATGTATGTGTGTATATGTATGTGTGTTTATGTATGTGTGTATGTATATGTGTGAGTGTGTGTATGTATGTCTGTATGTGTGTGTGTGTACTTATGTGTGTGTATGTATGTGTGCGTATGTGTGTATATGTATGTATGTATGAGTGTGCGTGTATGCATTGCATGCATGTGAGTGTATACACGTGTGTGATTGTATGTATGTGCATGTGTATGTGTGTGTACGTGTGTATGTGTATGTGTGTGTGTGTAAGTATACACGTGAGAGTATATACATGTACGATTGTGTGGATGTGCATGCGTATGTGTGTGCGCATATACATGTATATGTGTGTGTATGTATCAATGTGTGTGTATGTGTGCAAGCAACTATATATTAATATTTATGTGTGTTTGTATGGTTGTGTGCTTGCACAAGGAAATAGTTCTGTGTGTGTGTGTGTGTGTGTGTGTGTGTGTACATTTTTGTTTTTATATATAACTTTATGTTTTTTTTATTTATATTCACACATTTCAATTCATATTTATTAATTGGCGCCGTTATATTTTCCAGGACAAGCAGCAAAAGGAGAAAGTGCAAGTAAGTGTGATTCCTTTTATGGTGGAAAAGGGTGGGTCTGTGTGAGTGTGAGTGTGAGTGTGAGTGATGACTGTAAATGAGATCCACCATCATACAAGCGGTGTATTTCGTTTCCAACCTTCCATGAAAACATAATGCCTGGCCATGGGAAAGTGTTACCATACTCGGAAACAGATCAGATGGAGGTTGGTGACAGGAAAGGCATCCAGCAGTGAATAATCTGCCTCAGCAAATTCTGTCCAGCACGGGAAAAGTGGATCCTAAAACAATGACGAGGAGGATGCTGATGATGACATATCACAGTATTGACCAGACCATCAGGTGGTGCTATACACCGCTGGTCACAATGCACTTCCAGTTCTGCCTTGATTGCACTATTATTTTTTTTATCTTAACAACTGAAATCGCCTGACTAAATTGTCTTCCCATCATTGAGGAGGCCTTCCCAAAATCCTCTCCAGATCTCTTGGATACCACTCGGCAACTGCAGATGACGATGATGATGATGATGACGATAATGTGTGCGCGTATATATATATACATATATATATATACTGTCGTTTTTTTTCTGCTGTTTTGGTGATGATTTTTTGAGTTAGCTTACCAATTATTTTTGTTGGTAGTTAATTTATGATATATTGATATATATATACATATATATATATATATATAGTAAATGAATAAATTGTAAATGCAAAAATAAAACAAAAACACAAAGGATTCTGCGGTACACATGTTTCAAGCTTTATATCAGTGTATAATTGACAACATAAAACTATCTTCAGCCGCAAATGTATTCTCTCCCAAGAATTATATCACATAGGCGTTAAAGGAGGAAGAAAGATGAGATATAAGAGGTGAGGTTCCGTTTGGTATTTTGCATTGTACTATACCTCGTAGAATTCTTACTTTGATATATTTATACATAATTTTCTCTGTACTCCGGAATCCGTCCATACCTTGCCACAATTCAGTGTGTAGTGTTAAGTTGGTGGTTACAAACAATACAATAAAATAACATAACAAAAATGAAATAATAATAATATAAAATAGGAATATAAAATACTAAGAAGAAAAAATAATACAGATATTCATACAAAAATAAAACTAAAATAAAGTAAAACATAAAAGGAGTCAAATCGGTGGGGTGGGTAATCTAAGAAACAATAAGAGAAAATCTGGATAGTCGAGTAAGATACATCTAAGCTATTTAGACGGGTTGGCGAAGGGTGGTGAGGCAAAATCTAAATGTAGAAGAAGAAGATAAAAAGATAAATAGATATAGATAACAGAGATCTTAAAGGTCGTGAGGGATAGATATATATGAGCTGTGTCTGCCTATATCAGTGGTGGGTCGTAAATAAGTAGTGTCAGGCCAGAATAAACTTGAAACATGATATTCTTGTGGTGAGTGGTCAACCTAAGCGAATTACAACTTAATTGTAGTAACTTATCTACATACACTTATCTAGATGAAGAAGGGTGAAGGAAGTGGAAAGGGTAATTATAACATAGAAGACCTTAAAGAATGAATAATTAAACATGTCAACAAGAAAAGGGAAATAAAGTATATGGACGTTAAAATTCAAAATACAGAGTATTGGGGGCATTT
>NC_069010.1:7423325-7424345 GCF_001194135.2 Octopus bimaculoides
GTATCCCTCCTACCCATACCACTACCCCTACTATCATCACTACCCTTATTACCAGCATTACTAAACAAACCCTCGCCCTAAAATCACCTTTTTTCCAACCCCATCCCACCCTTCCACTGACTTCCTACTAGACACCCCCTACCCTACCCTACCCAACACCACCTTCTCCCTTCTGTTTCTTTCTTTTTTTTTTTTTTTTGCTCCGCTCCATTCTAGACCCTGACCCCTCGCCCCCCCCTCCTAAGCAGAGAAGCTGCCACTTCTCCTGTCACGATCACTGCCTCCACCATCATGGCAGCCAGCAGCAGCAGCAGCAGTAGTAGTAGATATTCGTACCGCTCTCTTTATTTTCTGACCTTCCTCCACGCCGCCTACCACCCGACCCCTGACCTCTGTACCCTTTTCCCTATTGACCTCTCCCCCTAAAGCAAATTTATCAAGTAGACCAATATGATGCAATTCCACAATTTAGACTAACAGAACTACGAACCCTGTACTTAGTCCATATTGCCATTATTTTCGTCCCATCTTACCAGTAAGTATTATTATTGTTGTTATTGTTGTTATTGTTATTATTGAGTGAGTGAGCAGAGTGACGCTGGGGCACAAATATATGAAGGTCCCTGAATAAAGGTTCGTTTAAGGGTGTTGAGCAACACACCCATGTTTCCAGAAGTGAATTAGCCAAACCCCAAAGAATTCCTCTCAGCACATGGCTATGATGCTCCCCCACTACTTCTGCTCGTGATCAGAGATGCACATATCGTCAGCCACCAAGGGACATGCTCAACTGGTTAAGGTCAAACAACTGACAAGCAAATCTGTGGTATTGAGCAGAATATTTGTTGTAGGCCATCTTTTATACCAAGACAAAACAATGAACATGATAACACTTCCAATCAGTTAAAATCAGAAGCCATGAGAGCCACTGCCTGGTACTGCATCAGGCCATTAGCAAATCTGTGGTATTGAGCAGAATATTTGCTGTAACCCATCTTTTATACCATGACAAAACAATGT
>NC_069010.1:7424585-7425074 GCF_001194135.2 Octopus bimaculoides
GCCAAACCCCAAAGAATTCCTCTCAGCACATGGCTATGATGCTCCCCCACTACTTCTGCTCGTGATCAGAGATGCACATATCGTCAGCCACCAAGGGACATGCTCAACTGGTTAAGGTCAAACAACTGACAAGCAAATCTGTGGTATTGAGCAGAATATTTGTTGTAGGCCATCTTTTATACCAAGACAAAACAATGAACATGATAACACTTCCAATCAGTTAAAATCAGAAGCCATGAGAGCCACTGCCTGGTACTGCATCAGGCCATTAGCAAATCTGTGGTATTGAGCAGAATATTTGCTGTAACCCATCTTTTATACCATGACAAAACAATGTACATGATAAGGCTTCCAATCAGTTAAGATCAGAAACCATGAGAGCCACTGCCTGGTACTGCATCAGGGCATTAGCAAATCTGTGGTATTGAGCAGAATATTTGCTGCAGGCCATCTTTTTATACCAAGACAAAACAATGTACATGATAACAC
>NC_069010.1:7425084-7426181 GCF_001194135.2 Octopus bimaculoides
GCCTGGTACTGCATCAGGGCATTAGCAAATCTGTGGTATTGAGCAGAATATTTGCTGTAGGCCATCTTTTTATACCAAGACAAAACAATGTACATGATAACACTTCCAATCAGTTAAGATCAGAAACCATGAGAGCCACTGAGTTGGCAGAATCTTTAGCATACTGGACGAAATGCGTAGTGGTATTTCACCCGTCACTTCAGGCCTTATGCCTTTAGCAGAAAGGATTGTTGTTGTTGCAGTTGTTGTTGTTGTTGTTGTTGTTGTTGTTGTTGTTATTGTTGTTCTTTTCCCACTAGGTTCTACACTGTCGGTTTGAAACAAAGCTACCATCTCTATACGGCGACGTTGGACGAAATTATTTTTTCAAGCTTTCGACATAAAAGAAATTTTAAAAGGCAAAAACGATAAAAAAAACAGAAAACGGAACAAAGAAGAAAAGAAACAAACAAACACCTTTACATTCATTTGTTGTCTCCTATTTTTTTTTTCTTCGTCTTCTTCTTTTGAATGAAGAAGAGGAAGAAGAAGAAAACGCAAAATGATGAAATGTAAAAGAAAGATTGAGAAAATAAAATGAATTCAAAATGCATCAATAGACAAAGATTAATTGGTTGTTGTTTTAATTCTTGTTGTTGCTGTAGCACTTGTTGTTGTTGTTGGTGTTGTGATGGTGATGATGACGACGACGACGACGATGATGATGATGATGATGACAATGATGGCGATGTTCATGATAGTGGTAATCAACGCCATTGTCGTTTTAACCCTTTTGTTACCATATTTCTGTTGAGATGCTCTCTGTCTCTTTCAATTAATTTTAAATATAACAAAGAATTTAGTAAAATAACTTAGTTATCATTAAGCTGGTGTTAGGAACAAATTGTGACTAAGGTTTGGTGGAAGATTTTAATTCAAAACTTTTGAAAACAAGACATTTGTACTACAGAACCAGAGGTGGTTTCAACCAGGTTGGTATCAAAAGGGTTAAAAATATCATGGTGACTTTAACCCTTTTGTTAGCATATTTCTGTTGAAATGCTCTGTGTTTCTTTCAATTAATTTTAAATATAACCAAGAATTTAGTAAAGTAACTC
>NC_069010.1:7426426-7427880 GCF_001194135.2 Octopus bimaculoides
ATCAAAAGGGTTAAAAATATCATGGTGACTTTAACCCTTTTGTTAGCATATTTCTGTTGCGATGCTCTGTGTTTCTTTCAATTGATTTTAAATATAACAAAGAATTTAGTAAAATAACTTAGTTATTAGCCAGTGTTAGGAACATAAATTGTGACTAAGGTTTGGTGGAAGATTTTAATTCAGAAATTATAAAAACAAGGTATTAGTACTACAGAACCAGAGGTGGTTTCAACCAGGCTGGTATCAAAAGGGTTAAAAATATCATGGTGACTTTAACCCTTTTGTTAGCATATTTCTGTTGAAATGCTCTGTGTTTCTTTCAATTAATTTTAAATATAACCAAGAATTTAGTAAAGTAACTCAGTTATCATTAAGCCAGTATCATCACTGACACAGGTTCCCATCATGTTGGAAAAGAGATGATAGTCAGATGGGGCCAAATCAGAAGATTAGGGAGCACGATCAGCCAGATCAAGCCACAATCATGCACAGCAGTTATTGAGACCAAAGACTTGTGTGTTGGAGCTTTGTCCTATTGAAACAAAACCCTTTTTAGGGTTTTCTGGGGCGTTTGGTTTTAATAGTCTTTCTTAACTGCCTCAACAACTTGGCATAGTATACTCCATTGATGGTGTGACCCTTTTGAAGGGTCAATAAACACAATGTCTTTTGCATCCCAAACAAACTGAGGCCTTCACCTTCACTGCAGATGAAGCGATCTTGGCCTTCTTTGAAGCAGGTTATGAGGGGGTGTTTCCACTACATGGATTGTCTCTTTGTCTTTCACTCAAATTGATGAAGCGAAAACTCACGCAGGCTTAGGAATCGTTCAAGAAAACCGGCTGAATCTGGTTCAAACAATGTCGTTTTCTTCCCTGGGTTGGTCAATGCTAAATATGCTTTACATGAAAGACAAGAAACAAACGACATCGCTTGCATGATGATGTTGATGATGATGATGCTTGTTTGCAATGATGATGTGAAGACAAGGTCACATGCATACACACACACACAACACACACACATATACATGCACACAACAGGTTTCTTTTAGTGTCTGACAGCCAAGTCCACTCACAAGACTTTGGTCATCCTAAGGCTATAATAGAAGATACTAGCCCACTGTGTCATGCAGCGGCACTGAACCCACGTCTGCTGGTTCTTATTTCATTGACCCCGAAAGGTTGCAAGGCTTAAGTTGACTTTGGCAGTTAAGGGTACACGTGTCTGTGGAGTGCTCAGCCACTTGCACATTAATTTCACGAGTAGGCTGTTCCGTTGATCGGATCAACTGGAACCCTCGACGTCATAACCGACAGAGTGCCAACAATGTACATGCGTGTGTACTAGCATGCGCTAAATAAAAAAAAACTACGAACATTAAATGATGATGATGATGATGACATAGAGATAGATAGAAAGACATACACAAACAGATGATATATATATATATA
>NC_069010.1:7428790-7429962 GCF_001194135.2 Octopus bimaculoides
TTTGAACAACTGCATAGGTATGCAGAGTAATTAGTTTCATCTCAAGATATGAGATAATTAGTCACACATTAATTAATCAATCCGTTAATTGCAAAGGATGAAAATTTGTAACATTAGGAACAATGAACTCCTCGTAGAGTTTGCATTGCATTATCTTGTGGGACCTTTGATCTTGTTTCGGTCATTTGACTGCGGCCATGCTGGAGCACCGCCTTTTTAGTCGAGCAAATCGACCTCCGGGACTTATTCTTTGCAAGCCTAGTACTTATTCTGTCGGTCTCTTTTTGCCGAGCCGCTAAGTTACGGGGACGTAAACACACCACCATCGGTTGTCAAGCTTTTGTTGAGGGAACAAACACAGAAACACACACACATATATATATATACATATATACTACGGGCTTCTTGCAGTTTCCATCTACCAAATCCACTCACAAGGCTTTGGTCGGCCCGAGGCTATAGTAGAAGACACTTGCCCAAGGTTCCACGCAGTGGGACTGAACCTGGAATCATGTGGTTGGTAAGCAAGCTACTTACCACACAGCCACTCCTGCGCCTTGGAGATATCATATTTTCGAAATAATCTTATTTCTAATTGGAAGATGTTCTTCAAGACATTAATTATATCAATTAGTTAATTACTTTGATTATGTGGTGGTGGTCGTGGTGGTGAGGAAGAAGAGGGGAAGACGAAGACGAAGAAGAAGAAGAAGAAGAAGAAGAAGAAGAAGAAGAAGAAGAAGAGTAGTGTCTCAGTAGCATTGTTGCGATTACTCTCACCAAATTCCCATAATCTCAAACATTATGGCAACAGACATTAACAATAACATTGTCCTTTCACGATACGTCGAATCTGTTTCCCTCCTCAATTCCCCTCCAGTGTATATTTGCATAAAGTCAAGCCTACTGGAAACATGATGTGAAGAAATTTGGTGAAAGCAGTATTGTTCTTCTCCACATCTTCGAAAGTTCCCAATCATCTTCTCTGACAGGTAAGTCTCCACACACACACACACACACACGTGTGGTAAGTAGCTTGCTTGCCAATCACATGGTTCCGGATTCATTCCCACTGCGTGGCACCTTGGGCAAGTGTCTTCTACTATAGCCTCGGGCCGACCAAAGCCTTGTGAGTGGATTTGGTAGACGGAAACTGAAAGAAGCCCGTTGTA
>NC_069010.1:7430255-7432782 GCF_001194135.2 Octopus bimaculoides
TATGTATATGTATATGTATGTGTGTGTATATGTTTGTGTGTCTGTGTTTGTCTCCCCCAACATCGCTTGACAACCGATGCTGGTGTGTTTACGTCCCCGTAACTTAGCGGTTCCGCAAAAGAGAACGATAGAATAAGTACTAGGCATCCAAAGAATAAGTCCTGGGGTCGATTTTCTCAACTAAAAGGGTGGTGCTCCAGCATGGCCGCAGTCAAATGACTGAAACAAATTAGTTGAGAGGGAGGATGTGCAGAAAGTGTAATAGCTAGAATTAGAACAGGATGGAGAAAATTCAGAGCTTTACCTCTGCTGGCAACCAAAGGTTTCACTCTCTCTCTCTCTCTCTCTGTCTCTGAGTGAGAAGATTGTATGATGCATGTATACGA
This sequence comes from Octopus bimaculoides, assembly GCF_001194135.2. Classification (NCBI taxonomy): domain Eukaryota; kingdom Metazoa; phylum Mollusca; class Cephalopoda; order Octopoda; family Octopodidae; genus Octopus; species Octopus bimaculoides. Next base: position 7,430,642 of record NC_069010.1, read on the forward strand.
ACAGAAATGTTACATATGTTATAAACATCCCTAATTTTAACTTTGGTTTTGGTGGGGAAAATAGAGTTTAATACACATGGAGTTTTGTAGTAGCTTCAAAAAAAAAACAATCTTGGACACCTCTGAGATATCAAAAATGTGTTTTCTTCGCGCAAGAGCATCCATCTTCTTCAAATACAAACTGTAATAATTACACACAATTTATGTCTTTTTAATTGATTTTTATTTCATTTTACATTATTTCATTTATTTTTTTAATATTTTTTTTTTTTTTCCAGAAAATATATTGAGTGAAATTCAAAAGAAATTTAATGATTTTTAATAATATTCCTGAAATATGTAGTGTTGTATTTATTTTATTTATAATTTTGGTTGTATTTTTGTTTATACATTTATTTATTTTGCATTTCTGTTTGATGAAAATAACACGAAAAATGTGCTTTCGAAACTTGGAACAGTTTTAACATCATCAGCATGATTAACGAGGTGAGCTGGCAGAATTTTTAGCAATTATTAGCACGCAATTATTAGTATGTAATTATTAGCATACAATTATTAGCATAGTGGAGGTGCGTGGCTTAGTGGTTAGGGGTGTCATAATCATGATCGTAAGATTGTGGTTTCGATTCCTGGGCCAGGCGACATGTTGTGTTCTTGAGCAAAACACTTCTTTTCACGTTGCTCCAGTCCACTCAGCTGGCAAAAATGAGTAACGCTGCGATGGGCTGGCGTCCTGTCCAGGTGGGAAACACATACGTCATAGAAACCACTAAGTACTGGGGTCAATTCATTCAACTAAAGCTTCAAGGTGGTGCCCTAGCATGACCACAGTCTAATGACTGCAACAAGTAACAGATAACAGACAGAAGATATAACATAAATATATCTGAATGTTATACATGTATATATTTCTTTATTGCCCACAAGGGGCTAAACATAGAGGAGACAAACAAGGATTAAGTCGATTACGTCAACCCCAGTGTATAACTGGTACTTATTTAATCGACCTAGAAAGGATGAAATGAAAAGTCAACCTCGACAGAATTTGAACTCAGAACGTAAAGACAGACGAAATACCGCTAAGCATTTTGCCCGGCGTGCTAACGGTTCTGCCAGCTCACCACCCTATGTTATATGTGTATAACGTTCGTGTGCAGATTCGACAGAGGGTGTAAGTGGTTTGAGAGAAAAACTGGGTATGTGGAGCATCAGGTGTAGTGTGCAAGTGAGAAGACAGTGCTGATACGACCATGTAATATGTACGAACGAAGTCAGTTGTATTACGGAGTGTCAAACTCTATTTGTGTAGGAAACATGTGGAAGGGGTAGACCCAAGAAGACTTGGGACGTCCAAGAAAGACAGTTCTGCAATTTCTTGTTGAAGAACCGGCACAAATGATTTGTTTATAGCGATCAAAGATACATGGAAACACCTAGCATCATAGCATTATAATTTTGAAGTATCTGTAAAACCGTCAAAAGCTTGTTTATTTTTATGTTTTTTGATTTATTATTAGTGTTGCTTAATATGTTTTGCTAAAATTGCTGTTTTTTTTCCAGATATCATCAGAAAAAGGTAAATAAATTTCGTTAAAATGACAGATCTATCGGACTTTCAAAGAGGTCAAATTGTTGGTGCTCGCATTGGCGGGCGCTGGCGTAACGAAAACAGCCGAAATGTTTGGTGTATCAAGAAGTACCAGTTACGCACTGGGTCGATGTAATCGACTTAATCCGTTCGTCTGTCCTTGTTTGTTCCCTCTATGTTTAGCCCCTTGTGGGCAATAAAGAAATAAGAAGTACTGTCTCGAAAGTAACGACAGCTTTTGAAAAAAGAAGGAAAAAAACCTCCTCTTCGAAACAAAACTCCAGAAGAAAACCAAAACTTTCAGATAGGGACCGTCGGACTCTTACAGAAATTGTTAGAAAGGGTCACAAAAGTACAGCTCCCAAAATAACTGCAGAGCTTAATGATCGGATCAACTGGGACCCACGTTGTCGTCGCGACCGACGGAGAGCCGGTCATAGGCCAACACGTCGGATGTGGAACCAAAGTTAAACAGTAAACAGTAACGCACACACACAGCTACAGTTAACGTTGTAAGGGAGATAACTCAAAGCTGGTGTTTGAATCGATGCCA
>NC_069010.1:7433303-7434766 GCF_001194135.2 Octopus bimaculoides
GGCAGACGATATGTTTATTTCTTTATTGCCGACAAGGGGCTACACATAGAGGGGACAAAGAAGGACAGGCAAAGGGATTAAGTCGATTACATCGACCCCAGTGCGTAACTGCTACTTAATTTATCGACCCCGAAAGGAATTCGAACTCAGAACGTAGCGGCAGACGACATACCTATTTCTTTACTGCCCTCAAGGGGCTACACACAGAGGGGACAAACAAGGACAGACAAACGGATTAAGTCGATTATATCGACCCCAGTGCGTAACTGGTACTTATTTAATCGACCCCGAAAGGATGAAAGGCAAAGTCGACCTCGGCGGAATTTGAACTCAGAACGTAGCGGCAGACGACATACCGCCAAGCATTTCGCCCGGCCTGCTAACGTCTCTGCCAGCTCGCGCGCCGTCTGTTCAGTTTGTTACTCCTGCGCATGCGTGATACAACAATGTTCACCATTCCTGGAAAGATGAGGCTGGATGCTCTGTTACCAAACTTCCATCAGACAGGTGATGCTGATAAGGAAAAAAAAACCCAGGTAGGTCTTGAATGTCTCATAGTGCAGAGAACTACCAATGTGTAGGGAAAGTCATTGAAGAAATATGTCCATGCTTCGATCGGTTCAACAGTTGAATATTCTGTGAACCAATGTGAGGAGAAGATTTTTGAAACAAGCCCTACACTTGTACCCCAGGGTATATAGAAGAAGGCCCCCACACACGGCAGGGGAACTAAAAGGAAGGATCTGTCGAGAGAGATTGCAGCCATTCCGGGGTTGATATGCTAATTCGTAAATGTTCTTGATATGAGAGAGTGAGCTTGTGAATGAATGTTCTCTTCATAGTGGTGGCCATCTCCAAGATGTAATATTCCAATCTTTGATAATTTATTGAACTCCTGTATATCAGTTATGTAATATAAATGTATTTAGTCCTCTATGTCATTCATGTGATACGAGATACTAGCATTTTAAATGTGTCCCATCAATGATGGTTCACCCTGTATATATACATATATACACACACACACACACACACACACATATATATATATATAAATTTATTAATAAGGATAGAAATAAACATTAATCAATTAAAACCAGTGGTCTAGCATATTAAAAAGAAAATCCGAAGATTAAAATTATATATTACATACAAAAATAAGAGGAATGACCAGCAAAAATGCTAGAAATAGATGCCGAATCATCTAACCACGAAAAAAATATGTTCTCAGTAAAAATTAGCCATGGTACGTAGGTTAATCGTTTTTTTTATTTAGTATTTTTTCATTTGTCTTGGCCTTTTACAGTCTGTTGTGCCGCTAAATCTTTACTGGGAACATATTTTTTCGTGGTTAGATGATTCGGCATCTATTTCTAGCATATATGAGTCCACTTTTGCTGGTCATTCCTCTTATTTTTGTATGTAATATATATATATATATATATATCTGTGTGTGTGTGTGT
>NC_069010.1:7434966-7437269 GCF_001194135.2 Octopus bimaculoides
TGTGTGTATGTATGTATATGTGTGTGTGTATGTATATATATATATATATATGTATCATCATCATCATTTAACGTCTGCTTTCCATGCTAGCATGGGTTGGACGATTTGACTGAGGACTGGTGAACCAGAAGGCTGCACCAGACTCCAATCTGATCTGGCAGAGTTTCTACAGCTGGATGCCCTTCCTAACGCCAACCACTCCGAGAGTGTAGTGGGTGCTTTTTACGTGCCACCGGCACGAGGGCCAGTCTGGCGGTACTGGCAACGGCCACGCTCGAAATGGTGTATATTTTTTTTTTTTACGTGCCACCTGCAACAGGAGTCAGTCCAATGTTTTGTTCACATGCCACTGGCCTTGATACAGTCTTTGAAAGAATCAGAAATCTGAAACAGAGATATTAAAACAAAATATACCCTGAAAGCCTTCTCGGCTTGCTACGAAACGATTGTCACAGAGAAGACACAGATGAGGGGCAATAATATCGGCTCAAACCTGTCGAACTGAAAATGAAACCTAAATGACACAGGACAGGTTGGAGGCCCCATTCAGCTCCCTCCAAATTAAATAAAGCGTCAAGCTGTGTATATAAATATAATAATAATGAAATTATTGTATCCAGTGCTCAGGTGCACAACAACTGCTTAGGTACGCTAGTTTAATATAAAGCAACTGTGATGTACCGAACGATCATATTTAATGTATGGATTCTGTCTTGTGGTGGTTAGTGTAATGGTCAATATGTCTTAAATTTCAGTAATTATTTGTCTCTCTTAACTGAGATTTCCAGAATATTCGTCGGTCATTAACGAAGGGTTCGGTCCCACTGTTGAACCGCGGGCGGAGACCAAGACGTTTGCTTCTGAGTTATCTCCCCTACACTGTAATTATGCTTATGTCGTCCCGTTTGATGTCTTCACCCGCGATCAGCATTGATCGATAACAGACGATTGGTTGTGCTGTTATTGTTGGATGCTGCTGCGATCAGAATTCAGGACCATATCATCATACGCCGTGTGCTTTATATATAAATTGCCAGGCTGTGTGCGTGTGTGTGTATGTGATTTGAGGGAGATTTGGCTGCTATTTCTAGCAGATTGAGTGTCCCTCTAGAGCAGTGCTCCGCAACCGGTATGTAGCGGCACATTGGTGTGCCGCAGTGTAACCTGAATGTGGTGGAAATAGAGGTAACTCGAATGTGGAATCTAAAAACAGAAACAATTCCTATCATAGTAGGTAGGTGCCTTCGGTATGACGACGACAATGCTGATGATGATGATGATGATGACAACAACAGCACTGAATCAAGCAATGTAAGCAGAAGTGATTGTCATAATATCTTTAGGAATTTTTTGCAGATAAAAAATAATGAAATCTAGAAAAAAAAAACGTCAAAATCATTAACCGATTAAAGTTATCATTTACTTCGTCTAATAATTATCTTGTTATCTGTTCATATTTTTGGTGCAGAGGGAATAAAGAATTTAAGAATGCTTACGAGTGACCCTATCCAGATAGACAGAGATAAGCAATCGTATTCGTTTATATCTGATATCATATTTTTGTTTTAAAGATGGAAAAATTTAAAAATCTGGAAATTTCTTTGTTGAGACGACTTGATTTTTTAAAAATTAATTTGTTGAGAAATTTTTTAGGTTTGCTTGGAACCTTTGTTTATGGAAGATGGGGCTCCTTGTCACGTGGCTAATATTACCCAAGATTTGTTAGATGAGAATGGTATTAAAAAGCTTCCATGGTCAAGCCAATCACCAGATATAAATTCTATTGAACACCTCTGGGGCATCATGGACAGGACACTTCATAAAAAGAACAAAAAAGCATCTTCAAAGCCAGATCTTTTGAGATTATTGCATGAAACTTGGCAAGACATTCTGCAAGAGAATATTTACCATCTGATCAGTGGCATGACATATAGGATCTTTGCATTGAAAAATGCAAAGGGCATATCTACTAAACATTAAATATTCACACTATAACAATTAATAGATAATTTGAATGTGTAATTTCAGATTTAAATAAATTCTAACGATTATAAGGGTGTCTGTTTACTTCATGTTTGTGTAGAAATATATATATATATATGTGTATATATGGGGCAAGCGAAAGCGAAATCAGGATAGCACCTGTGCCCAGCGTCGCCTTCCTGGCACTTGTGCCCGTGACATGTGTAAGGATTTTCGAGCGAGATCGTTGCCAGTGCCCCTGGACTGGCTCTTGTGCGGGTGGCACATAAAATACACCATTTTGCGCGTGGCCGTTGCCAGTACCGCCTGACTGGCCTTCG
>NC_069010.1:7437279-7438798 GCF_001194135.2 Octopus bimaculoides
TTAGGGAGGGCATCCAGCTGTAGAAACTCTGCCAAATCAGATTGGAGCCTGGTGTAGCCATCTGGTTTCACCAGTCCTCAGTCAAATCTTCCAACCCATGCTAGCATGGAAAGCAGACGTTAAACGATGATGATGATGATGATAAATATATAGTTTTAGAGAAAAGAACCAAAGATATATACATTCTTTTATTATTATTATTGTTGTATTTTGACCTGAAAATTAGCTATATTTTTGAATAGAATTGATTTTCTATCGATTTCATCAATTTGAATATATTTTATTTTCTATTTGAAAACTTGGTTATGAAACACGTTTAGTTGTTTTATTATCATTATCGTATGATTTTTACATTGTATTATATTATACTCTTTTACTCTTTCTTTTGAAGATGGTGATGACGATGGTGGCGACGACAATGACGACGACGATGCTGATGATGATGATGATGATGATGATGATGATGCTGTGGCCATGCTGGAGCACCGCCTTTAGTCGAAGAGATCGACCCCAGGACTTATTCTCTGTAAGCATAGTACTTATTCTATCAGTCTCTTTGTCCGAACCGCTAAGTTACGGGAACATAAAAACACCAGCATCTGTTGTCAAGCGATGTTGGAGGGACAAACACAAACACCAAACACATACACACACATACATATATATATATATATATATATATCTATATATATATATATATATATACATATATACGATGGTCTTCTTACAGTTTCTGTCTACCAAATCCACTCACAAGGCTTTGGTCAGCCCGAGGCTATAGTAGAAGACACTTGCCCAAGGTGCCATGCAGTGGGACTGAACCCGGAACCATGTGGCTGGTAAGCAAGCTACTTACCACACAGCCACTCCTGCACCTACTGTGAAACTTAATTTAATTTTAATTTTTTGATAAATTAAATTAAATTGTGTTTTTACCTGTAAATTTGGATTTTTATCCCTAATATTATTATATATGTGTATATATATATATATTTATTTAATGAGTGGTCTGTGTGTATGAGTGTGTGTTATGAGTGGTCTTTATTTGCGTATATGTGTATACATGTGTGTGTGATTGTGTATGCGCATGTGTGTGTGTGTGTCTATGCAAGTACTTGATCACGTCATTCAACATTGATAAAGAGAGTGAGGGCAGGAATATAGATATAGGGGGGAAGGCTGTACCAAAACCGCAGGTAAATTGCATCAAGGGTCACGTGACACTGCACTTCAAAACAGGCGGGAAAATAAGAGCGGGGAGGAAAGGCCTATGCGACAGCATGCAACAGGTGGTCGTTTAGACAGGTAGGTGAGTTGTTTAGATAGATGGACAGTGGATAGATAGATAGATAGATAGAGAGAGAGAGAGAGAGATAGGTAGATAGATAGATAGAGAGAGAGAGAGATAGGTAGATAGAAAGATTGATTAATAGATAGATAGGTAGATAAATGGATAGACAGATACGTGTGTGTGTGTGTGTGTGTGTGTACAAAGAAAACTAGATAAATATATTTATAG
>NC_069010.1:7442724-7442944 GCF_001194135.2 Octopus bimaculoides
ATATATAAATATAATAAATTGAAAGGTATAATGCATAAATGCTTAACATCTTTATAACACTCCCATATTATCATAAATTGAACATAAATATACAGGGTGTATAAGATATTTGAGGAGAAATTTATGTTTATGAAAAAAAACAGATATATAATAACAGATAATAACTTTATTTATCAAAAAATGCTCTGAGGATAAGAATAAACCTTCTTTTCTGTAATGT
>NC_069010.1:7442954-7446429 GCF_001194135.2 Octopus bimaculoides
CTGTGTTACGAGAGCCATGTGTGATAGTGCTGAGACTTACTGAAACACATATGGCCTTCCATTGCATACATTGTCTATCCAGGGCTTGACAATTATTTCCAGGACCTCAATGTAGGCAGCAAAATTAACCCTAACAAAAACTATTACAGCTGGCAACATAGGCAGTCCATCGGCCTTTTTGGCCAGAGGCACATAACCTGTTTGCTAATGGAGGTAAGAATTACAGTCTTGGTCAACCAGGGTTGTGGAAAAAAAAAAATCCTAAAACGAAATTCTTTGCAGCAAAGACCTAGCGTGAGATGGAGTTAGTTTTTCTTTTTCTTTTTGCTTAGAAAGCAGAAATTTTTTTTTTTTTTTTCAACTGTACAGGAAGTTATTCATTCCACTAAAAAATTCTTCAAGGCAGTTGCCCCAGCATGGCCACAGTATAATGACTGAAACAACGAAATAAGTAAAAGCTAAGATATCAATAACCGGTTTGATTCGGTTTTGGAAATGAGTCACCTTCCTTTGTTATCTATTGGAAAACCCCCAGCTTTTACAGGTTTTTATGTAAAACTGACATTCATAATTAATGTTAAATGGTGAAGGTGCAATGGTCCAGTGGTTAGGGCAGCGGACTCGCCAAGATTTAGAACCAATATAGTCCTAAGTATTGATATGTCTGAATAAAAGATGGAATGGTCACATCTGGACTGTCTGCTGAGTTGGAGCTAACCAACAGCAAAAACAAATCAATAGACATCACATTAGATAATGTAGTCCCAGATACACTATGTCTCAGCAAAAGATGGGATGGTCACGGTTTGAACATCTTGGATCATAGGATTGCAGTTTCGATTCCCAGACCGGGCGTTGTGAATGTTTATTGAGCAAAAACACCTAAAAGCTCCACGAAGCTCCGGCAGGGGTTGGTGGCGAACCCTGCTGTACTCTTTCACCATAACTTTCTCTCACTCTTTCTTCCTGTTTCTGTTGTACGTGTATTTTTAAAAGGGGCCAGTCTTGTCACACACACAGTGTGTCGTGCTGAATCTCCCCCGAGAACTACGTTAAGGGTTACACGTGTCTGTGGAACGCTCAGCCACTTGCACGTTTAATTTCACGAGTAGGCTGTTCCGTTGATCGGATCAACTGGAACCCAATCGTCGTCGTAAGCGACGGAGTGCCATAGTAGAATGTTAGACTGTCAGTTCACAGGTCAGTGCACACATGGCAATAGCTGCAAATGATTATGTTTATAAGGAAGGAAAGCAGGAAGGAAGAAAGGATGGCTGGATGGTTGGATGGATGGATGTGTATATGCATGGCTGTTGTATACTAATGTGTATTGATACAAGCATACACATGTGTGTGTGGTTTGATAAGTGCCACACACAGACTTATACTCACACACACACTCACACGCACTTATGCACTCATACACACACTCACCCCCACATACACACACACACCCTCATACACTTACACAAACACACCCTCACATACTCACACACACTCACACTCACACACACTCACTCACACTCACCCCCACACACACACACACCCTTCATCACAGTGACAATCAGTTATATCGATCTGTGTTCCTCACCTTCCTGACACAAACCAACTGCAACCACGTCCGGCTCTATCTCTCGATACATCTCAGCTTTTCTATATCTCAGACACTAACAAAACCAAGCAGGGGAAACATTTTATCAACAAATTACTAAACAAAAATAATAAAAAAAGATAAAAACACCAAAAAAAAAAAAAACAACCAACCAAAATTTTACCGATTCGATGGGTAGGAAGAAATTTTGCCCTGTTATCATATATTTCTTATATTAAATTTCATTAATTTATGTATTTCTTACATGACTAAACTAAATTATTCGCTAAGGTTATCTCTCCAGATATTCTATAGAAATTATAACCAGCACTGAGTTTTGTTACAACGTTTCGTATTGAATATCTGTAGAGATAAACTTAGTAAGTAATATAAAGAGCACTGCTAACACAGTAGAATGAGGTATTGACTTATAAAAACGTTTAAAATACTTTGTGGTCCATTATGGATGCATTATGAAAGACTGCACGTCTGCAAGTGATTAATAGACTAAATTATATCTGGATTATCTTCTCATTTGTTTTTCACTGGGATTCTGAGCTTTGGATGTGAAGTAGGAAGCGACACAGGAATTGCTGAGAATTAAGACAGCGTTATTGAAGTTGTTGTTGCTGCTGCTGTTGTTGTTGTGGTGTTTGTTGTTATTTAGTGTTAGGTCGGCCTCGGATGAACAGCTGTGTCGTGATCAAAAAAACCCTACACAGCCAGGACTGGATTAATGGTTTTTAAGAAAACCAGTTTGTGGTAACGGCGTCAACACCATTGAGGGAAAAGAATAACCACAGAGTACCACGGAGTACCACAGAATACCACGGAGTACCACAGAGTACCAGATTTACATTTTGAGATACCAATGGTTTCATTGAACCAGCCAAACTTCAAAAAGTGTTGAAAACTTCACCATTTTTTCCCCCAGTTTCTTTTGTAAGTAAATAATTTTCATTATATTGTTTACTGTTTTTTCAGTTTTATCAATTACATGTTTCAGTCATTGGATTGTGGCCATGCTGGGGCACCAACCCCAGTACTTATTTTTTAAACCTGGTATTTTATTCTAAAGGTCTCTTTTGCCACACTGCTATGTTATGCGGCTGTAAACAAACCAGCACCAGTTGACAAGCTGTGGTGGTTCCCAATGTGGTTCTAGGTTCGGTTCAGTCCCACTGCATGGCACCTTGAACAAGTGACCAAAGCCTTCTGAGTGGATTTGGTAGATGGAAACTGAAAGAAGCCCATCCTGTATGTATATATGACTTTCCGTATTCCCGAGCGTCATACTAATATATACTTTTGTTATTTACACCACCTATCCTCGTCTGTTGTTATTATTTGTATATTCTCCCATATATATATATATATATATATATATATATACACACATACAAGAGGGTGCTGAAAGGCTGCTGGCTTTAAGGGTATCACAAAAGGCCTGATTGGAAGCCCAACCTTCTAAGTTCTTTTACAGGGCTTAGAAAAACTGAAGGACCACTGTAATAAGTGGGTGAAGCTGAGAAGGGATTTTGTGTGACCCTCCAGTATTTTCTTTTATTCAAAGCCAGGAACTTTGTGTGTGTATCTGTGTGTGTGTGTTTCGGTTTGTCCCCAACCACTGGGGTGTTTACATTGAGGTGTTGGTGTGTTTACGTCCCCGTAACTTTGTGGCTTGGCAAAAGAAATGTATAGAAGGAAAGAATCAGTACCGGGGTTTTAACAAACCCAAAATGTACCAGGGTCAGTTTATTTGGCCCAAATCCTTTCAAGGTGGGTGCTGCCCCAGCATGGCCGTAGTCAAATCCCTGAAACAAGTAACAGATAAAAAAGACGAACAATATTTTTTTTACCGCCTTTTTGTTTTTTCCACGATTG
>NC_069010.1:7450433-7452668 GCF_001194135.2 Octopus bimaculoides
TATATACACACACACACATGTGGGTGTATTATGTATATCTATATTTATCTACGAACATAAACATATACAGCTGTTCATTCTGTAGGTCTTCCTCATATATATATATACATATATGCATACATATGTGTGTGTAGAGAGAGAGAGAGAGAGAGAAAGGTGTTATGTTGGCATTGCATATATTTTATTGTAATTGTTCAGCCCCTGATCAGTCTGGATCCAACCAACATATGATCGCATCCATTGCATTCCAACCGTGACATTCACGGCTATTTCTTCTTCTTCTTCTTCTTCTTCTTCTTCTTCTTCTTCTTCATCATCATCATGTATTACAATGGTTTTCCTCCACCCACCACCGCGACTATTACATGTCCTTCATTTAAGAAGAAGAAAAACCAACAACAACACAAATATGATTTGCAGGCTATCTAGCTACCATTTCTAGCAAAGCCAGCGGTCAGCATGAAGTACGAATGCTGCTGTTGTTGTTGTTTAGCCCAAGGTCACAAGCTGATCCAGCAGACATTATGATCAAAGATGTTATATTCGTAACAAACCCCTATTTCATTCAGGCATTGTATATCTGAGAGTACATTATTTCGTGTGCCTACCTTTTGTTTTTATTTTATCTTTTGATTTCCTTTTTTTTTTTTTCCTTTTTCAAATGCTGTAGAATTTGATTCGACGTTGAATTAGCATTAAGCTGTTGTTTTTATCATGTCGAATGGTGAATGTTTTATGCGCATATCTCGTATATAAAGACATGCGTAAATTGGAATTATGAAGGTGGGTGTGAACAGCTGACGGAATGTAAAGGGGATATGCCTTGCATTTAAACGCAAACGCGTGAATATATATATATATATATATAGCTTGCTTACGAATCACATGGTTCCGGGTTCAGTCCCACTGCGTGGCACCTTGGGCAAGTGTCTTCTACTATAGCCTCGGGCCGACCAAAGCCTTGTGAATGGATTTGGTAGACGGAAACTGAAAGAAGCCCGTCATATATATGTATATATATGTGTGTGTGTTTGTGTGTCTGTGTTTGTCCCACCACCATCGCTTGACATCCGATGCTGTTGTGTTTACGTCCCCGTAACTTAGCGGTTCGGCAAAAGGGACCGGTAGAATAAGTACTAGGCTTCCAAAGAATAAGTCCTGGGGTCGATTTGCTCGACTAAAAGGCGGTGCTCCAGCATGGCCGCAGTCAAATGACTGAAACAAGTAAAAGAGTATATATATATAATTATTCATAATTATCGCTCAAATCACACCCTACAATTTATATACATACATACATTCGTGTGTTATATATGTATATACATATATAAGGGCGTGTTGAAAAGTTACCTGACTTTGGGTAAAAGAAAATACAGGAGCATCAGTTAATTATGATTTTATTCAAAATGTTTCCCTGTCAGATTCACACACTTATTGCAGCGGTCCCTGTAAAAGAACTTGGAAGGTTGGGCCTCCAACCAGGCCTTTCGCGATTCCCTTAATGTCAGGAATTCTTTCAACACCCTCCCATATGTGTGTGTGAGTGTGTATGAATGTATGTAAACAGAAGGGGGCGAATTGAATATTTAGCTGCTATTTCAGCAAGTTCTTGCTACCATGTAGCGGTTTCGTTTCTTGTCTCGCACATGAATTGCATAAATAAAACAGTAGGGTCTGATTTGAGGGAGATTGGGTGTCATATCTAACAGGTCTAGCTACCATGTAGAGGTCTCTCTCTCTCTCACTCACTGGTTGATGTGTACACAAGACATCAAGGTATGATTTGAAGGAGGTTTGTCTGCTTCTCACATCTACTCATACCCGTATATAAATATACGTCCAGGGTGTGGTTTGAGGGAGATTAGCTATTATTTTAAGCAGTTCAAGCTACATACAGAAAACAGTAGGGTGTGATTTGAAGAAGATTCGACGGCTATTATGTAGCGAATTCAGGCTACGTTGCCTTATGCATACATACGTACGTACATACATACGGTTGTGCGGTGTGATGAGGGAGATTTGGTTGTTATTTCTAGCAGATTGTGCGACTAAATAAGCCAGCTCAGGCTCCCTTGCTAATCTGAGGCGTCAGCTTGTAGAGAAATGGATCTGTTTGTCTTCAGTGGGCGGTTCTCTAGCTAAGCATTTCACTTTCACATTCCATACAGCACTCTGATTGTCGAAAGTGAAAGTGGGACGCTAAACTAAAAGATTGCTGTTCTCCGTTTTTTTTTT
>NC_069010.1:7452678-7454549 GCF_001194135.2 Octopus bimaculoides
TTCTCTCTGTTCGTTTCAGTATTAGACTGCGGCCATGCTGGGGCACCGACCGCAGTGAAGAACTTTTATTCGAATGAAGTGACCTCCCAGGACCCACTTTTATCTAAGGCTAGGTATAGGTATACACACAATGATATACACACAATGATATACACACAATGATATACACACAAAAACAATATTATGCAAATATCAAACTTGTTACAGAAGTACTGGCTGAATGATATTCATGCAAGTGTATATAGGCAATTGGAGGTGCAATGGCCCAGTGGTGGTTAGGGCAGCGGACTCGCGGTCACAGGATCGCTGTTTCGATTCCCAGACCGGGCGTTGTGAGTGTTTATTGAGTGAAAACACCTAAAAGCTCCACGAGGCTCCGGCGGGGGATGGTGGCGAACCCTGCTGTACTCTTTCACCACAACTTCCCGGGCGGCACTTTTGGGCTTGCTGTAGGCAATATGTGTCTTTTGTGGGGTCCGGGGACGGCAAACGAAAGGGCCGCCCCGGACGGCACACACCCAAGCTACAACGGGCTTGTTTCAGTTTCCGTCTACCAAATCCATTCATAAGGTTTTTTGGGGGGTCAGCCCGAGGCTTATAGTAGAAGACACTTGCCCAAGGTGCCATGCAGTGGGACTGAACTCGGAACTACATGGGCGTAAAGTGACCTTCTTAGCCACGCAGCTATGCCTGTGCCCTTCGATCCAGTTTTATTAATGCAAAGGGATGACAGGAAATCAGCGATTTGAACTCAGGACGATTTATTCTATGCCGGGTCTGTTATCTCTGCAGCCATATTGTTATCGATTTCCGTGACGTGGACAAATCAGGGTTTGTAATTGCTTGGGGAAAGTGTGAGGAGGCTAGACGAGGTGGTGGGGATAGAAACGATTGAAGTTACAGAAGGATAAAAAGGCTCTTTGTTCATACATTTGCCTTTCGCATTGTGTATGTATAATACACATACACACACACACACACACACACACACACACACACACACACACATATATATAAGGCATGGCTATAGGCGCAGGCATGGCTGTGTGGTAAGTAGTTTGCTTACCAACCACATGGCTCTGGGTTCAGTCCCACTGCGTGGAACCTAGGGCAAGTGTCTTCTACTACAGCCAACCAAAGCCTTGTGAGTGGATTTGGTAATCGGAAACTGAAAGAAGCCCGTCGTATATATGTGTATGTGTGTGTGTCTGTCTGTGTTTTTGTCCCCTCCCCAACCACCATTGCTTGACAACCGATGTTGGTTTGTTTACGACAAGCGTCTCAAGCGATGGAAATCCATTTAGTTTCTGCTTTTTTTTTGTTTTTTAATTTGCAAGGATGTGTATTATACATATATATATGCAAGTGCACGCGTCTGTGGTCTGCGGAATATTCAGCCACTTTAGAATACAACGCAGCAATACAGTAATAGGTAGCTCAGTTGCTTGAGCAATTTAATGCTCACCGTCGCAACCGCTGAAGAACCATTTCATTTTTCTTTGATTTTGATGTTACAAATGCATGCAAGTGCACATGCGCAGACATAGACACATATAGATGAACACGTACACACCTACACACACACACACACACAGAGGTAGACGTATATACATCTGCACACACACACACACCTACACACACGCATGTCCACACAGCCACACACTGAGGTACAAACATAAACACATACACACAGGTACACACACTGAAGTACACACACCTGCTCACACACACACACACACACACACACACACACACACACTCACCTGCACACACCCGCACATGCATTATCTCACCTGTCATACCCTACCTGACACACACAGGTACACACACACACACACACACACATCCCTCACCTTCCACCAGCCACCTCT
>NC_069010.1:7456050-7456398 GCF_001194135.2 Octopus bimaculoides
AAAATCAATGACAGTATATCTGATTCATCTGTTAAGTGAAAGAGAACGGCTCAGCTTATCAATTGCGTTTTTAAAACATTCATAAGAGCTTTCACCTTCTGCCATAAAGATACTCTCTAGGCGCAGGAGTGGCTGTGTGGTAAGTAGCTTGCTTACCAACCACATGGCTCCGGGTTCAGTCCCACTGTGAGGCACCTTGGGCAAGTGTCTTCTACTGTTGCCTCGGGCCGACCAAAAGCCTTGTGAGTGGATTTGGTAGACGGAAACTGAAAGAAGCCCGTCGCATATATGTATATATATAGGTGCAGGAGTGGCTGTGTAGTAAGTAGCTTGCTTATGAACCACATG
>NC_069010.1:7457868-7461175 GCF_001194135.2 Octopus bimaculoides
GAGGTGTGGTGGTGCCATGGTACATCATGACCCCTCCTGAAAAGTAAGAAGGGGAGGAGGAGGAAGGTGGAGTGGTTGGGGTGGGGGCTGGAATTCCCTGGTCTCCCAAAAAATGTTTATGCCATGGAAGGCTTGGGCCTTGAAACAGTCACAGAAGGGAAGGGAGTTTCTCATACCACCACCACCAACAACAACAACAACAACAACAAAAACCAGTTTAAACTGCTTTCTCGAAGACCCAAGGAAGAAAAGGCAGAGTAAGGGCTTAGAAAGGGAAACTGATGCATGGTTTTAAGAAAATTTAGGGATCTATGGGTTGGTGGAAAGCTTAGTTTGGGATTCTTGACGTTGTGGGGTTAATGTCACATACATACACACACACACATGCACACACACACACACACATATATATAGAACTGAAACCATATGTGTGCATGTGTGTGTGCACAGCAGGACTGAACCTAGAACCATGTGGTTGGGAAGCAAACTACTTGCCGCAGGGCCATGCCACACACGCACACACGTACACACATGCACACACATATATAGAACTAAAACCTTGAGTGCGTGTGTGTGTGTACATATGTGTGTGTGTACATGTGCATCTGTGTACATATCTGTGTGTGCGTACATATGTGTGTGTGTATATATGTGTGTGTACATGTGTGTGTGTTTATGTGTGTGTATATTTAACCTGCAAGCTTTATCTGGAAGTCTCAAAACCTAATGACAAATATATACCTGTTAATTATGATGAAAGTCCTTCAGATTAATTATGCAAACATAAGGTGTGTGTATCTTCGTTTCGCTTATGTTTCTCTAATACGCCCCACCCTACCCCACGGAGTTATGTCTCCGCCACTTCTGCCACTCCTCTATTGTTCATTGATTTCCATGAAAAAGACTTTTAATGAAGCCATTTTCTGAACATAGCTTTTTTCTGAGAAATCAAACAATATCATTTGTGTGCACCCGTGTGTATGTATGTGTGTGTGTCTATGTGTGTGTGTGTGTATGTATGTGTGTCTATGTTATTATTATTATTATTATTATTATTATTGTTATTATTGTTATTATTTTCTTTTCATTTCAGGCAGCGAGCCGGTCGTCACTGGTTTCACCGGCACCGTCAGTCAAATGATCAACAGCTGCTCGACCTCAACGACGAATCACCATCTGCATCACCCATAGAAGACGGAATGGCCCTGAAACTGTATAACAAAACGCTGCTGTCGACGCCAGACAGGGACCAAAACGTGTACTGGGCCGACTTTGAATATTCAAATTTCAGTGAGGGCAAGAGGAAGTTCATCTTCTTGGGGGTCCTGAATGGTAAAGGCCCCAGAAAGGGAGAATTGTGTTCTATTAAGACATTCAAAGACCGAATCGGTGACTACGAGGACTGGCGGAAGGAGATTACGAAATGCAAGCAGGCAAACGATTTAGCTCAGCAGTTCAACCTGTGCTCGGCCGATGAGCGTAAGATCTTCTTTGAGGTGCCCATCATTGCTGAAATGGATATGCTGTCACACTGCACCCAGCTGATACAGAAGGTGACCCGCAAGAAGATTTTCGTCCTTGAAGAATGCATCGCCATCGAACCGTTTCTGAAAGGAAGCTTTCAGAAATTCAGCAGCACTTACTCACCGTATTACACATGTAATGGCGGGGGTGATGGTGCCAACATCACGGCACCAACAGCGAATTACAACGGCACTGGCTACGGAAAACACGCGAAGGGCAAAGGTGCCAGCACAACCAACACATATGCAAACAATTTGGCCTTTGCCGAAGCCTTCTCGCATTACACCTACTGGTACACGAAGGGTCGCATGGTGGTCGACGACCTGCAGGGCGTCATACAGGACGCGAATCACTTCCGGTTGACTGATCCATCGATACACTCGGTCAAGCTCTCATACGGACCAACGGACAATGGTCAAAATGGCATCACGGCTTTCCTTTCTAAACACAGATGCAACAAGATTTGTGCCAATTGGTTTCTCAATCAGCAACACTGATAAAAAACGAATGCAAGAGTTTAGGATCAGCCTTCTGATTGGTTGGTAAAAACACACCACTAGTCAACTATTTTTCTTCGTTTTCTCCTCCCCGCCTCACCTTTGTTTCAGTCGTTAGACTGTGGCCATGCTGGGGCACCACCCTGAAGGTTGTTTAGCTGAACAAATCAACCCCAGTATATCTTTTATTTTTTACTTGTTTCACTCATTGGACTGTGGCCATGCTGGGGCACCACCCTGAAGGTTGTTTAGCTGAACAAATCAACCCCAGTATATCTTTTATTTTTTACTTGTTTCAGTCATTGGACTGTGGCCATGCTGGGGCACCACCTTGAAGGGTTTTAGCTGAACAAACCAAACCCAGTATATCTTGTTCTTGTTCTTGTTTCAGTCATTGGACTGTGGCCATGCTGGGGCACCACCTTGAAGGGTTTTAGTTGAACAAATCAACCCCAATATATCTTTTATCTTTTACTTGTTTCACTCATTGGATTTTTTGCCATCAAATTTGATTGCAAAGAATTCAAACTAGATCGAAAACATCTATATTATTATTATTATTATTATTATTATTATTATTATTATTATTATTATTATTATTATTATTATTATTATCATTTCATTAACCTTATTGTTATTACATGTTTCTCTTTTGTTTTGGTTTGGATTTTTTCTTTTTCAGCATGTAAATGAACACAGCTCTGTGTGCCTTGATCGTAGGCGGCATTTTTTTGTTTTTGTTTTTTTGTTTTTCTTATTATTGTTGCTGTTTTATGTACATGCACGTACCCTACAATCTGTACTCTACCATCGGTCAAGTACTGGTGAAGTTTTTTTTTGAAATGTGTGACCCTGTGCCAATCTTCGGGAACCCCCTACTAATTGTTATTATAACGGCAGCAATAATGGAACCAGTAGAACCACCAGACAAAATATTTGGCAGCATTTAGAAATGTTCTGGGTTCAAATTCCAGTCAAGTTAAACTTTGCCGTGGGTTTTTGTTAGAAATTATCATTGTTGTCAACAGCATCATCAACATTATCATTATTATTATTGTTATTGTTGTTATTATTATTATTATTATTATTATTATTATTATTATTATTATCATCATCATCATCATCATCATCATCGTCATCGTCATTATTATTATTATTATTCAGTGAAAAACTGAGGCAGAATTTCTGTGGCTGAACACCCTTCCTGTCACCAACCCTCAATTGTTTCTAAGTAAGGTAGTATTGCCTCCAATATTTCCTATTCTATATACATATATATATGTAAA
>NC_069010.1:7461666-7462922 GCF_001194135.2 Octopus bimaculoides
ATATAATATAATATAGGATAAATTCTTTATAAGAATTTATCAAGTAGTCAGCGTGAAAAAACCTCATAATGAAAAAATAACGAAAAGTTTCGTAATGAAAAAATTCATCGTTTCTTCATAGATATATTTAATTATATATAAAGGGCATTAACTGTGTATTAATGCCTCACGCTATCGAGGGACTAAATAAGTAAAAAAAACTACCACACATAAGTAACATATTTACCGAAAGCGAGGGAATGCAGCTTTTCAAAATTTATCTCTTAAAAACATTTAACTCAACGGTAGACCACTGGTTTCTCAATCAAATACAGAAAAAAACTGTGAACACGCAATGCATACATATAAATATTGGGAGCAGAGGAACTATTCAAACCCCCCAACAAAATAATAAAAGTAAACTTTCACAATTTTTCCCCAACATAATCATTAATCTACACCAGCTCCAATGTATCTCTAGAAAATTCCATAAAAAAAAGGTGTGAGACCAGGTTGGGGCTCAATTCCATTATTATACCTTTACAGTGTTTTCATACCAAAACTTTGGTACACCACCCCAAGTTCATGTGATTGTTGATAATTTGATTTGTTATATCGAAACTTGACATGGTCCTCAGTTTGTGTCTGGGGGTTAGGTTTTCCCATATCTGCCGCTGCTACTGCTGTTGTTGTTATTGTTGTTGTTGTTGTTGTTGTTGTTGTTGTTGTTATTGCTGTAGTTGTTCTACTACTGTTGCTGCTGCTGCTACTGCTGCTTCATGCTGCCGTGGTTTTTGTTTCTTCTGGTAACATATCGACCTTGACTGAATAGACCTATGATCAAAGGCATTCCAGCCATGACCACCCTATCATACATACATATATATATATATATATATATATACATATATATATAGTCCAACCCATGCTAGCATGGAAAGCAGACATTAAACGATGATATATATATATATATATATATATATATATATATATTACATAATTATTGTATATACATATTTTATGTGATATATATATGTATACATATATGTGTGTATATATGTGTTTGTGTGTGTAATTTCCCGTTGTTTAATGGTCATTTTCATAGCATTTTTCGATGGCCAGATAACTGAAGAGATAATCACAGTGTGGGTTTCTGCCCCGACATCTGAAACTCGGAGCTTTATCATGGCTACCGAATAAGTGTCACATATTATTTGCAGATATATACATATATACATATATATATATATATATATATATATATATATATATATATA
>NC_069010.1:7463691-7464686 GCF_001194135.2 Octopus bimaculoides
ATATATAATATACATATACACATTATATATATATAAAACACACACACACACATATATATACATATATATATATGTATATATATTTGTGTGTGTGTGTGTGTATATATATATATATATAATATAATTTATATATGATATATATGTAATGCATATACAATATATATATTATATATTTGATATATGTAATGCATATATATTTATGTATGTACATATGTGTGTGTGCTTGTGTATACACACACACAACCATGCAAAACATCTATATACACACATACTGGAAAATAGACGTTAAATGATGGTGATATATATATATATATATATATATATCTGATGGATGCAAGTCAAGTATAAGGAATTCCAATTCCACCACTTGACTGTTCTCTTAAATGTGAGTAGCAGAGATGTTGCTTTTTAGCCCTGCTAGGGTCCTACACTTTTGCAAAGATGTGGAAACGATGGGCACCTCTTGCAGCCGGTGTTCGGAAAGCTTTTTACCCGTGCTCACCACATGCTTTTCATTCCATCATGATATTTTTTTCATTGAGTGTTTTTTGCCTTTCTTGACTACAGCCACACAAAGTTTTTAATACATAATAGAGTAGTAAAGACCAAGTGATGCCTGTTTTTGAACCTTTTGAACTTTCTAGCCTTTAAACTGGCTATACCCAGCCCAAACATTCTTCCTGTTTTGACATTCAAACCAGCCATGTGTAGCCTTTCATACCTACCCTACAACGTCACGCTAAAAACTAATCAATCACATCATTGAAATCTCAAAGCTATGAAGATAGTGCATGATTAATTCAAAACAAGGTCAGATCCAGCCTCTCACACCTACCCTACAATGTCATTCTAAAAGTAAACGATCGCATCATTGAAATCTCAAAGCTATGAGATAATGCATGATTAATTCAAAACAAGGTCAGATCCAGCCTCTCACACCTACCCTACAATGTCATTCTAAAAGTAAACGATCGCATCATTGAAATCTCAAAGCT
>NC_069010.1:7469453-7471071 GCF_001194135.2 Octopus bimaculoides
GCGTTAGGAAGGGCATCCAGCTGTAGAAACTCTGCCAAATTTAGATTGGAGCCTGGTGTTGCCATCTGGTTTCACCAGTCCTCAGTCAAATCGTCCAACCCATGCTAGCATGGAAAGCGGACGTT
The DNA here is from genome assembly GCF_001194135.2 of Octopus bimaculoides. NCBI lineage: Eukaryota > Metazoa > Mollusca > Cephalopoda > Octopoda > Octopodidae > Octopus > Octopus bimaculoides. Next base: position 7,469,579 of record NC_069010.1, read on the forward strand.
AAACGATGATGGTGATGATGATAGCTTAGATAACTTAGATTGGTTTCGGCCATTATCGGCCCAGTCCATGACTAACTCAATAGCACCACCTGGAAAAGTCTTTTAGTTAATTATTTCGGGACACCATGGACCACACAAGCAGAGTGTTGTTGTTGCTGTTGGTTTAGGCGTATCCAGGTGGAAGCGGTTTATCCGGTATTTCCTGGAAGCAGATACGCACTAAGTTTATTACCCACAAATACAGGACAAACATTAATGGTAAACATAAAAAAAAACAAGTCCTGGGAGGTCAATTCATTCCACTAAAATTTCTTGAAAGCGATGCCACCAGTATGGCCATAGTACAATACATATATATTGTATGAAAGACCATGGCCATAGTCTATAAATATATTGTATGAAAGATCGTGGATAAGGGACAAAACAGTACAAAGTGAATGGTATTGTGTTTGTTTTGGCCTTACCCACCATCTTTTATACAATATATTCTACACAATGCTTCATAGTAATTATTCCATTATAATATATACATATATATATAGTTCGTAGAAGAGAATCAGGTAATCTCCATATTTAATACTCAAGGGGTTTAAACTTGATCGGGTCGTGAAGTACATGGAGGGATAAGCAAGTTAGACGGGTCAATATATAAAGTATAACTTGGTGTGAATGTATAAATATAAAAGGGCCCGACTTACACAGGAAATAAGATGGTATGAAGAATTAAAGGGGTTAGACATGCAAACATATATATATATATATATATATGTCTACACACATACATATAGATAGATACATACACACACATATATATTTCTTTTATTCTTCTACTTGTTTCAGTCATTTGACTGTGGCCATGCTGGAGCACCGCCTTTATAGTCGAGCAAATCATCCCCCCCCCCCCAGGACTTATTCTTTGTAAGCCTAGTAATTATTTTATCGGTCTCTTTTTGCCGAACCGCTAGTTTAAGGGGGCGTAAACACACCACCATCGATTGTCAAGCGATGTTGGGGTGGGGGACAAACACACACGCGCGCACGCACGCATATATATACGACGGTCTTCTTTCAGTTTCCGTCTACCAAATCCACTCACAAGGTTTTATAGTAGAAGACACTTGCCCAAGGTGCCAAGCAGTGGCTCTGAACCCGGAACCATGTGGCTATGTGGTACTTACCCACACAGCCACTCCTGCGCTTATATATATATATATCATCATCATCATCATCATCGTTTAACGTCCGCTTTCCATGCTAGCATGGGTTGGACGATTTGACTGAGGACTGGTGCAACCGGATGGCAACATCAGGCTCCAGTCTGATTTGGCAGAGTTTCTACAGCTGGATGCCCTTCCTAACGCCAACCACTCAGAGAGTGTAGTGGGTGCTTTTACGTGTCACCCGCACGAAAATGGCCACGCTCGAAATGGTGTCTTTTATGTGCCACCCGCACAAGAGCCAGTCCAGGGGCACTATATGGAGTGGTTGTGTAG
>NC_069010.1:7471564-7473393 GCF_001194135.2 Octopus bimaculoides
GAAAGAGAGAGAGAGACTAACTGACAACCGAACTTTTATTACTACCACTACTAAAAATTTGTTGCTGCTGCTGCTACTACTACTACTAGAGTCACTGCTGCTATGGAATAAGTCTTAGCTGTCTGTGGACAGCACGATGTCATCTCTTGGGTACTTTTGGCTGGTCCTGCTTGGCAAAAGGTGAGAACTTCTATATACACACATATATATATTAAAAAAATATATATATACAACTTTTCTATGAACACACACGCACATATATATCTATGTGTGTATGTAAACACACGCACGCACATTTATATATGTATGTATGTATGTATGTATGTATATATTTTTATTGATATTTAGAAAGTAACAATGGCCCAAGATCCGAGGCTATCGTGCATTGGCACCATTAATCCTCTTGGACTTTGAGACTCTGTTGTTGCTTCTTCGATTTATTAACTAAAATAGCCATAAACTCATACTGCAAATTCTCTTTTTCCTGTTTCAATCAACATACCTGTTTGTATGTATGTATACACACACACACACACACACATATATGTTTAAACAGACACAAACAAGTAAATATACATAAATCGATATAAACACACACACACGCACATATATATATATATACACATAGATATATAAACACACACATAAATACACATTATAAATGTATATAAACACGCACACGCACACACGCATGTATATAAACACACATGCACACACACACGCACACACACACACATATATATATATACACACATAAATGTATGTAAACACACAAAAACATACTTTACGTGTTTTCGTCAAGGGACTGCGACCATGCTGGGGCATCGCTTTGGAAAGGGGTTTTTTTTTTTAGTAAAACAAATCACCCCTAGTACTTTTTACCTTTACCTTTTTTTTTCAAGCCTGTTACTTATTCTGTCGGTTTCTTTTGCCGGATAGCTAAGTTAGGAGTGCGTAAACAAACCAATACCGCTGGTAGTGATCGGACAAACATAAACACAATGACACATATATGTATATATATAATCACAAACTCACACACACACACACACGGTAGGGATAAAGAATGGGCACACCACCCGTTTTCGGCCTAACCCTAAATACCGAGTGTACGTATTCTTTACCTTCGGCCACACACACACAACCACCTGTATGTCTCACCCACCTCTCTCTCTCTTTCTCTCTGACCGTTCTAATGTAACTTTGTCTAATGTCTCCCAGTGGTGACCATCTTTATGCCTTACAATGTAACATGTTATTATTATATGATTGTTTAATCCTGAAACGATCTCTAATCGAGTTGATCTAAAGGCGTCCCAACTGCCAACAAGCCAACCGTAACCATCCCGTCTTTTGCTGTAATCTCTTTCTATCTATCTGTCTGTCTTTATGCATTTACCTGTCTGTCTATCACATCACCTATCTATCTATCTATCTATCTATCTCTCTCTATCTATCTATCTATCTATCTATCTCTGTTTATCTATATATCTGTCTGTTTGAGTGTCGTCTGCTGTCTGTGTGCGTGTTGTCGATATATTTTATCCAAGCCTTGATCAACTGGAAAACGATCCTTTTGTAATCTATATCTATCTTCCTACCTGTCCTTTTGTCTATCTATCTACTTCTATCTGTCTGTCTGAGTGTCGTCTGTCTGCCGTCTGTGTGTGTGTGTGTGTGTGTGATGTCGTGATCAACTGGAAAACGGTCTATTTGTAATCTATCTATCTATCTATCTATCTATCTATCTGTCTCTCAATCTCTCTGATTCTCTTTGAATCTGTCCGTGCTTTTGTATGTCTTCTTTTTTATATATATCGTTGATATTT
>NC_069010.1:7476426-7478557 GCF_001194135.2 Octopus bimaculoides
AGAGTGTAGTGGGTGCTTTTTACGTGCCACAGGCGCGAAGGCCAGTCAGGCGGTACTGGCGACGGTCACGCTCGAATTTTACGTGCCACCTGCACAGGAGCCAGTCCATCGGCACTGGCAACGATCTCGCTCGAATGTCTTTTCACGTGCCACTGGCACAAGTGCCGCCAGGGAGGCGACGTTGGTAACGATCAACGGCCACGCTCATTTCAAATGTTAACCTTGGATTTTACATATGGTTGGGACAAAACAAAGACTAGATTTGAACTTTGTTCAGCAGTTTTCAATTATTTTATGTAGGATTATGGTGTAATTGGATGGAATGGTTCTGTCAAATTGTTGTTTTCTTCTTTGTCTGTGTGTCCCAATTCTTACATAGCTCCTCACCCCCACCACCTATCAATACTTGCATGTGTGTTTTAATGTATGCATGTGTGTGTGTGGCTTAGTGTGTATATATAGGCGTGTGGGTTAACGTATGTATGTGTGGTTAATGAATGAATGGTATGTATGTGTGTAGTTTGTTGTTTGTATATGTGTATGTTTATGGTGTGAAAAATTGGTAAAGATTCCAGAGACATGTTGCTGAGCTGTTAATGTTACATAGTACTGATGATGATGGTGATGTTGTTGTTGTTGTACAGCTTAGATTTAGAGGTCAAAAGTTCAAATCTCTTTCTCTTAATCTTTTGGTTACACATTCTGTATGAGTTTACAAGGATTAAACAGAGGACAACAGACAATAATGACATTAACAGAATCAATGAAATTAATAATTATAGTTTGGCTGCTGCAGCTGGCCAAGTCAAGAGGTCAAAGACAAAGTAATGAAGAAGAAAATTAACAGAATCCAGTTAATAACTGTTTGTAAACTGGAACGATTAACTATACAGGCTCACCATCGCCATCTGCATGAAAATAAGCAAAGACTTCTGACTAGAATTGCTGGCGGTTCGTAAGTTAGCGGTTCAGCATAAGAGACCGATAGAATAAGTGCTAGGCTTACAAAGAATAAGTCCTGGGGTCAATTTGCTCGACTAAAGGTGGTGCTCCAGCATGGCCGCAGTCAAATGACTGAAACAAGTAAAAGAGTAGAGTATTGAGGGATCCAATTATTAAGTTTTAACTTTAATTTCTATCCTTATTCTATAAATTCACTTAAATTTTTGCAATTTAATATTATAAATTTGCTAAGTTTATAACTTACTTCTTGTGTCCTTCAATTCTAATTTCCACCCCTAAAATTTAAATTACTTATCCCTCTTGGTTTTTCCATTATATTCCCCTTTATTAGATAATCTAAATAAGTATTGGCCACCCCTATTCTTCTTCCAGTTACCACCTCTTCCCCATTAGAAGTTTCCTTACTACCAGCCTTGCGACCTAACCTTTTGTGTAGATAAAGCTAGCTTTATGGTTCCAGTTTCTTTGGGAGTCTTGCAGATTGTCTGACATTGATTGATTCATTACAATTAACTATAATACAGTTATTCTAAGACTACATACTACAAAAAGCCTTCTGAATGTAAGTAACTGTGTCACCGGCCTCTTTTTATCTTGACCCCTCCACTATATCCTCTGCTACTCTCTAAAATTATAGTAGGCTTAACAAGGTATACATTATTTTCTGAACTCATTCTGCCAAAGTTGTTACAAAAGGAAACAATGTAAATATTTTGGTTTCCATTATTGATGTGAATTTGCGTATTAAAATGGTTGTATTTTTTATGTTTGAAGTCTTATGCGTTCATCTGATAAGAACGGTTTCTTTCAAATTGATGTAATTAAATGGAGCCGCTTGAAACAGCCATAATGAATTGACACCTGTACAGCTTTGTTACTAATTTATATATATAAATATATAGAAACTAATTTTTATATATACACACACACACACACACACGTGTGGTAAGTAGCTTGCTTGCCAATCACATGGTTCCGGGCAGTCCCACTGCGTGGCACCTTGGGCAAGTGTCTTCTACTATAGCCTCGGGGCCGACCAAAGCCTTGTGAGTGGATTTGGTAGACGGAAACTGAAAGAAGCCTGTCATATATATATATATATATATGTGTGTTTGTGTGTCTGTGTTTGTCCCCCCAACATCGTTTGACAACCGATGCTGGTGTGTTT
>NC_069010.1:7479330-7480360 GCF_001194135.2 Octopus bimaculoides
TTTTTTATTTTTTATTTTTATTTGCAAGCCCTTGAGAATCTCACTGCTATTTCTAGCATTCACAAATGGACCAGGCCACGTGGAGGCTTCCCCCTTCCCTATGGCTTGAATGATTGTAAGTCACATGGTGATGGTAGTATTGGTGTCTGTGATGCTGGGGGTGGAGGTGGGGGTGAGGATAGTGGCCCTGGCTCTTGTACTGGTGGTGGCAGTGGTGCTGGTGGAGACTGGCTATAGTATTGAGGGTAGTTGTAGTAGTAGTAGTAGTAGTAGTAACAACAACAGGAGTAATGGTGGTGGTAATAGTAGTAGTAGTGGTGGTGGTGGTGGTGGTAGTAGTAGTAGTAGTAGTAGTAGCAGGATTAATAGTGGAAGTACCAGCGATGATGATGGTGGTAGTGGTTAGTTGTAACAGTATAGTAGTAGTAGTAGTAGTAGTGGTAGTGGTGGTGGTTTGAAATGACAACATTAATATTCAGAGCATGTCATTAAAATTGAATGACAAACTTGCACCCTAATGTTGACCTACTTAATAACCTCTTTTTAAGATGACCTATAAATGTTGACCTCTGTTGAACCCTTGTGTTTGGGTTGCTGCCAGCTGTAACCTAATTCTGCCCTTGGGGTGTCAATCTGCATGTCTGTGAGTGGTGGTCCTGGTAGTGGTGGTGGTGGTGGTGGGGCATGGTAGCACTAAGATCAATGGAATTCCAAATGTGACCATCCTGCCTCAAGGCCTTGTGAATGGTTTTGGTAGATTGAAAAAAAGTCCATTGTATGCATGTAAGTTGGCGCAGTAGTGGCTGTGTGGTAAGTAGATTGCTTACCAACCACATGGTTCCGGGTTCAGTCCCACAGTGTGGCACCTTGGGCAAGTGTCTTCAACTATAGCCTCGGGCTGACCACAGCCTTGTGAGTGAGTCATTTGCTTGGTGATCGCCATGGGCTTTGAGCTTGTGTAAAAATACCATTATTATTATTTACAAGATTGTAAAAATGGCACCATTTATACCAAAAGCATATACATATA
>NC_069010.1:7481350-7482370 GCF_001194135.2 Octopus bimaculoides
TATATATATATATATATATATATTTATATATATATATCCTTTCAGTTTCCATCTACCAAATTCACTCACAGGTTCTTTGGTAAGGGCTAAGGCTATAGTAGAAAACATTTGCTCAAGGTTCCATGCAGTGGGACTGAACCTGGAAACGTGTGGATGGGAAACACAGCCACATCTGCACGTATACATGGTTTAAAATTGAAAAAAAAAAAAGCAACAGTTTCATAGCAAAATTAGATGCAAAGGAAAATATTGCATGAAATGTTCCATGGGTTTAATGTTAATATGTCAACATCTGCTGGGCAAATGGTTTCCGTTATTGTATATAACTTCTTCTGTCTGTCACAAACTATTCCTGCGTGTTATGTGATGTTAGCATTTCACTGAGTCTCTTGACAGGAAGATATCAACAGTATAGTTTTATCACCTCTTTGCCGAACACATATATATGTGTGTGCATGTATGCAAACATGCTGAAAGGTCTCAGAGCTGAATACAATTTGTAGCAGTTGAGCAGAAATGTGGTCTATGTAGTAGGGAATTGTTTAGCCAATCTACAAGGACGTTAGACCTGGTAGAAATAGCTGCCAAATCTCTCTGATCAGACCACTTCCTTTTGTATATATGTACATAGGCTCAGAAACAGGGGGTACAAGTACACTCCTTAAAATTTTTGGTGGGTGCAAAATCAAAATGTAAAAGCTTGTGCAATGAAAATGCCTTGGCTGGTTCAAATGGCAAAGGGTTAATTAAAATCACTTCTGTTACTTTTATTTACATTATAGACAAAATAGACCCCAAGATTCCGAGTTCAATTCCAGGCAGTGACCTGAATAATAAAAATAATAATAATAATAATAATGACATCGAAAAAAAATAACTTAGGAATGAGAACCCAGGTTCGGAAAAGTGCCCGGCACGATACCCTGGGCTATGTTTGTTCCAGTTCTTTTTTTTTTTGTATTTCTAGTGTTTGTGTGTCGTGTAGTGGACTTCATCCATCACCCAGTTAAATAGCACCAG
>NC_069010.1:7485710-7494940 GCF_001194135.2 Octopus bimaculoides
TATATATATATATATATATGTATACATACATAACTATTCAATGTGTCAAGTGTAACCTTCACATTTCAAATTCCAGAACTTCCAACCAAACCTCAATTAAATAAAACAACACACAAACACACACACATACATGCATTCATTCATGAAAACACACTCACGCAAATATTTCATCATACACCTGCACGCACAATTTCGTCAGCTACATGCATTGGAATTCAACACAATCCCTTCTCTCTCTCTCTCTCTCTTTCACTCGTTCTCTGTCACACACACACACACACACACACACACACACACGTACATAGTGTTAACTACACATTTCAACAAATGTACATATTACACACACGCACGTGCACACACACGTACGTGCACACACACACACATATATTTGAAGCTGATGATTTCGTCCATCCATCGTCCTTCGTTATTTTGCTGATGTGTTTTGCATTTAAGCTCCAGAAATGTAAACCTTAATTAAACAAACTCGGAGCAACAACATCGCTAAGGATAAGCTTTGACTGAATCAGAAATAAATTCTATGTATTGATTACGTGTGTGACTCTTTATGTATTTAGTTATTGCAAGTGTGGTTAAGAAATTTGCTTGCTAACAACATGGTTCAGGGTTCAGTCCCACTGTGTAGTATCTTGGCAGCTGGGTCATCGTTTAATGTCCGCTTTCCATGCTAGCATGGGTTGGACGATTTGCTTGAGGACTGGCGAACCAGAAGGCTACACCAGGCTCCAATCTAATTTGGCAGAGTTTCTACAGCTGGATGCCCTTCCTAACACCAACCACTCCGAGAGTGTAATGGGTGCTTTTATGTGCCACCAGCACGAGGGCCAGTCAGGCGGTACTGGCAACGGCCACGCTCAAAATGGTGTTTTTTACGTGCCACCCGCACAGGAGCCAGTCCAGGGGCACTGTCAACGACCTCACTCGAATGTTTTATATATTATAACAATTGCAGCGTGGAAGGTGTTTATAAGCCATTTTAAGAAACACACAAAAACCTGTTAGATTCACTTCAACATTTAAATTTAATTTGCTAAAATATTTTCGTCACTTTGAGACCACGACCTGTTTGTCCCCACCACCACCACCACCATCGCTTGACAACCGACTCTGATGTGTTTACGTCCCTGTAACTTAGTGGTTCAGCAAAAGAGACCAATAGGTTAAGTACTAGGCTTACAAAGAATACGTCCTGAGGTCAATTTTTTTCGTCTGAAGGCGGTGCTCCAGCATGGCCGCAGTCAAATGACTGAGACAAATGAATGAATAAAAGAATATACACACACACACACACATAGTAATCTTTTCTTTTTCTACTTGTTTTTTTCAGTGTGACCCCTGACTGACCAGAAGCAGGCCTGCCTCCAACCAGTCCAATCCAGTCCAGACAAGACATCTGAACAATCCTTTTATTTATTAATCTATTTATCTGTCTATTTACCCGCCCGCTTAAATATCTACATTTATATTTATCTATATATCTATATTTATCTACATTCTATATATACATATATATATATATACATATATCTACCCAATGGCTGTACAATTCTCAAACAGGACCCTATTGTCCACCACTGACCAAAACAACCACCGATACTGGGCCGAGTTTGAATACAAACCAGTGAAGGAAGGAAGCAGCATGTACGTCTTCAAGGGTCGACTCAACGGCGATGGCCCCAGATCGGGAGAATACTGTGCTGTTAAGATGTTCCGCAAGTTCGTTGCGGAACCCTCCGACTGGAACCAATATGTGGCAAAGGCAAACATGGTGAACATCTTGGCGGAGAAATTCAACAACAAGCTGAAAGGCCAGTATAAAGTACAGTTCTTGATTCCGATTTTGGCACACCTTGACACGGTATCTACCTGTACCGGTTGTCTTTACTGGTGCTCTGACATCAAGGCCATCGACACAGACGATTGCGTGGTCATTGAACCGTATTTACGCCACGGTTTTCGAAAGTTTTATCGCAACAGTCCATTAAAAGGGGCTGAAAATGCTTACATCTTGCAGGCCTTTAGTCATTTTACTGCTTGTGAAACTTGCGATACCTTGGTCTGTGGCCTCCAAGGTATCGCACACGAGAACGAGTTCAAACTGACCAATCCCATCATACACTCGTCTGACAAGCAGTGGGGGTCAACGGATAGAGGTCGGTCGGGCATAAAGAGTTTTTTTAGGAATCACTCGTGCAATCGGATCTGTAAAACTTTGAACTTGCCGTTTCTGCTGGAGACGAATGAAATCAACGACAGCGTGTCGACGATAAATAACGGTGAAGACGAAGAGGCCGCGGAAGAGGATGACGTGAAAAATTCCGGTGAAACGAGGAAAACGAAAATGAGAGACGCAAACGTTGGGACCGATTCTGATAACTTTGGTGAAGAGACACTCGTGAAAGAATTAGCTGAAACAACGAAAAAAGATAACGAGAGTGATGGTAATGACAGAGAAGGGAAACAAGATCAAGAGGATGAGGGCAAGGAAGATAAAAAGGCTGTGGGTGGGAAGAAATTGGATGAGAACACTGAAGAAGATGCAGAACATAAGGAAGAAGGGATAGACGCGAATGTGGAAAAGAAGCCAGGGGAAATTGCTGAAAAGAGCAGGGAAAAGAAGGCAGAGAGCAAAATTGATAAAAGTGTGGAAACTGAGCCATTTAACAAGGTGGAAGACCTGGCTGATTTTGGTGGAAGAAATGAATCTGTGATGGGTGAGAAAAACCTCCCGGTTGTAAACGAGGGAGTCCAGGCCACTGTAAATGCACGAGTTGAGCCCAGTGTTAGTCCAAGAATAACAGCTGGGGTGTTTGTGGAACAGGGCCCTCTTTTAAGGGTGGAAAGTGAACCCGGCATGTATCTGGAAGAGGGCCCATCAGTAAGCGCCGCCGACGGAATTGGTAAAAGTGTGGAAGTAGATACAAATAAAGTTGATGAAATTGTACAGAAGAATCTCGAGTCTGTTGGAAGCGTTACTGAGTTGGATGTTAGAACTGACGGGGAATCAGCTTCCTATGTAGCTGGTACCCCTTTGAAAGTAACCCGAGGACATACTGGAGCAGCGTCGACACCAAGCAATGAAATCACTGTGATATCTGGATCTTTTGATGAGAGCTTTAAGAGGAGTCCAACGTCTGACGGCCATGACCATCCCTACAGTAGCGATAGCAGCATCAACGAAATCAACTACAACGATTTCGGTGCTGATAAGAAACCGTCGGAACCCATTGCGGTTGCAGGAGGAGAAACGAGTTTCTATGGCAAACACAATTTGGTACCAAATTACGAGGACGAGGAGAATGACGATATGGGAATGGATTCAGGGCCACCACATCACCGAGATGAAATTTACTTGCCGCCAAAGATTCTGCAGACGCCACCCAGCAACCGCACTGGGCGAATATTCGTGGTTCCAGTCTGCCGACAGACGGGTTCCGTGAGGAGTGCTACAAGTTCTGCTTCAGTGACGCCACCGGTTCTCTTAGAAACAGTCAGCCTAATCTGTCGGTGCCCAGCAAGTTTCCAGCCCATAGCCAGCAGCGACGATGTCGGTATTGGCGTTGGAAATAGCCCCAGTAGCAGGACCACCTCTCCTCTTCCACCTCTCTCTCCTATAAGTACAGATGAAATGAAAACAGATGGATGGTCGGAGCAGAGTTCAGATTTGGGCCCATCCACAGCAGCCAAGGATCACCCTAATCCCCCATTGCCCTTATTTTCATCAACTCCTACTCCTGTTGAACCGCCTCCCCTTCTTTCTCCTCCTCCCGCTGAATTACCTCCCCTTCCTCCTACCCCTCATCCTGCTGCCACTGCTAGGAACAGCATCACCACCCCACCGTCACCTTCAACAATGGCATCGACGTCAGCTTTGCCCAGGTGCTTGAGGCAACTGACCAGCTGCTGCTCGCTGCGCATGTCAAAGAAGAAGAAGAAGAAGAAGAAAAAGGAGAAAGACGAGAGCCCTGGGTCAGCGACAGATCCTGTCCCGCTGTCACAGACTTCGGAAACCGAGGTGCCAGTGGAAACTTCCAGTTCCAAAAGCAGCGGGAAAAGACGGAGCAGGAGTTGGCGTACGGCATGGCGCAGTCCGAAAACAAGCGGAACTTGTAGCACGTCCGACACAGAGGCATCCAGTCCAAAGAAGCCTGCCATGGTGTCGATCGAAATGAGTGCCCCAGAGGAGGGTGACGGCACCGTTTGTCCGAAGAACCCGTTCCAAATGGTAACAGATGGCCGCGACGAAGAAAACAATCGCAACAACAACAACAACGATGACGATTATTACGTCAACGCTTACATCAACAACAATAATAATAATATTAATAATAATGACACTAGTGGTGTTGCTGGGAGTGATGGTCAGTGTTATATTAACAACAACCGCGACCAAAACCACACCCATCAGATGGTTTTACAAAAGGCTTTTGTGGAAAAGGGGCAGCGGTTTACCTCGCCCCCACCACTGCTTCTTGACTCTGGACAGCCAGAGAGTAGTACCTATTGGGAGTACCACTGTATGAATCCAGACGAAAGAGGAGCTGTTGGTGGCGGTGTTGGTGGTTGTAGATGCTGTGGTGGTGCAGGTGGTAGCTGTAGTTGTTGTGGTAGCAGTGGCGAAAGGGATTTTCCTCGGACGGTTTCCGATAACAGGACGCCACCACAGCTGGAAACGAGCATGAATGGCAGCAGTATCTCCATGACAACAGCAGACACTGATGCTGGCGCCGGTGAACCAAATCATCATGAGTACGACACGCTTCCAAGACGGACTTTCGATATGGGTTTCGAGCCAAACCGTGGCGGTATCTGCGATACATTACCATGCAGGGGGGACCTTTTCACCGTCGAAGTCCACTACAATGGTGAAGCTGTTACAGACTATAGGTCTGACCCAGCTGCAGCAATGTCGACGATGACAACAGCGGTGATGACGCCGCCAAAACTAGAAGCAATGACAGTAGCAACGACATCTGCAATGCCATTGTCATCGTCTTTGACAGAAATCATAGAAATGGTGCCGAAGGACAGCATCGCAGACGTCGATCCAAGGTTACCTGCTGACGGATGCCCGCCACAGATGCATGACCGTGAGAGCGGTAGCGGTCAGACCCTTTCTGGATCTGAAACGACGGGTGTAACGACAGCAGGCGGAGTAGGAAGCGTTGGCGTTGCATTACGAGCAGAAGAGAATGATGAGGAGGAGGCGGTGGCAAAAGAAGAAGTATCAATAGTATCACCCTCCTTGGGATCAACCTCACAAACTGCCGGAGGAGCAATAACAGCAGCAGAAACAATGGAGTTAACTCAAGCTGATAGAATACCAACATCTTCACAGTCACCATTCTTAAAATCTTCGGTAAACACTCTTAATTCTGGAACCCCAGACACCGAAGGAACAGCTTCTGTGTTTTCAGGGTCAGTTCAAACAGGTACCGACAACGCTAGTGACGGTGCCTCGACGGCTGGTGTCAAACCCATCACACCAAAATGCTATGACGATGTTGCGTCATCACTCGCCACTACACCAACACCGTTGTCGTCATCATCATCATCATCGTCGTCTTCTTCATCGACGTTATTGTTATTGCCCGGTAGAGGAACGTTACAAAAAGCTCGGACAGAAGTAATGGAGAAGATCTCAACGTCAACAGACGATCGTTCATCAGAGTGTCCGAGGTTGGACATTCCGAACATTCCACTTTTGCTTTCAGAAGATGTCGATGGTGATGGTGGTGATGGTGGTGACGGTGATGGAAAAACTGTTGCTGGTGGTGCCGAAGATACTGCTGACATACCATATATTGATGAATGCGATTCAGATGACAGTGTGCAACAACAACAGCAACAGCAACAACAACGTGAACAAGATGAGCAAAGTTCTGGCAAGGCACGAATCGATAGTTACGCCCTTGATCATCACGTATGTAAACATCAACAGCAGTCTCTTGTGGTACCTTCCAGTGACATATGCAGTGAAGATCAGCAACAACAACAACAACACCAACAATCGCTTGAGGTACCTTTTAATGATGCATACGGTGAAGAACAGCAAAAGCACCGACAATTCCTCGAGGTACCTTACAGCGACATAGATAGCGAGCAACAGCAATCTGAAGTACCTGTTGATGTGTGTTGGCAAGAAAAGCAACAACAATATGAGGTACCTGTCAGTGATACATATGAACAACAGCAAGACAAAGAATCTGAGGTACCTGTTCATATCTATGGTCAGGAACAGCAACATGAGTTGCCTGTTAGTGGCACATTTGGTCAACAACCACAGCAGCAATGCCAGCCATCTGAGGTACCTTTTAGTGACATACATGGTCAGGATCAGCAGCAACAAACTGTGGTACTTTCTAGTGACATATATAGTCAACAACAAACTGAGGTACCTTCTAGTGACATATACAGTCAACAACAAACTGAGGTACCTTCTAGTGGCATATGTAGTCAACAACAAACTGAGGCACCTTCTAGTGACATATATAGTCAACAACAAACTGAGGTACCTTCTAGTGATATATATAGTCGACAACAAACTGAGGTACCGTCTAGTGGCATATACAGTCAACAACAAACTGAGGTACCTTCTAGTGACATATACAGTCAACAACAAACTGAAGTGCCTTCTAGTGACATATATAGTCGCCAACAAACTGAGGTACCTTCTAGTGAAATATATAGTCAACAACAAACTGAGGTACCTTCTAGTGAAATATATAGTCAACAGCAAACTGAGGTACCACCTACTGATGTACATGGGCAACAACACTATCATCAATCTGAGGTACCTTCCAGTAATATATATAGTCGGGAACAAAATCAACAAGCTGAGGTACCATCTACTGACATATATGGCCAACAACAGCAATATCAACAATCTGGGGTACCTTCTACTGACATATATGGTCAACAGCAACAACATCAGCAATTTGAGGTACCCTCTACTGACATATATGGTCAGCAAGAATATCAACAATCTGAAGTACCTTCTAGTGAAATATATAGTGAACAATCTAAGGTACCTTCTACCAACATATATGACCAACAACAGTATCAACCATCTGAGGTACCTTCTGCTGACATACATAGTCAACAACAGCAGTTTGAGGTACCCTCTACTGATATATATGGTCAACAACAGTACCAACAAACTGAGGAACCATCTAGCAATATATATAGTCAACAACAGCAATTTGAGGTACCCTCTAGCGATATATATTGTCAACAACAACAATCTCAGATACCTTCTAGTGACATATATAGTCAGCAACAACAACAAACTGGGGTACCTTCTAGCAACATATATAGTCAACGACAGCAATTTGAGGTACCCTCTACTGACGTATTTGGTCAACCTCAGTACCAACAAACTGAGAGACCTTCTGACATATATGATCAACAACATCAACCATCTGAGGTACCATCTACTAACATGTATAGTCAGCAACAGCAATTTGAGGTACCCTCTACTGATGTATATCGTCAACAACAATATCAGCAATCTGAGGTACCTTCTAGCAACATATATAGTCAACAACAGCAATTTGAGGTACCCCCTACTGACATATATAGTCAACAACAGTACCAACAAACTGAGAGACCTTCTACTGACATATACGGCCAACAGCAGTATCAACCATCTGAGGTACCTTCCAGTGACATATATAGTCAACAACATCACCAATTTGAGGTACCCTCTACTGACATATATGGTCAACAACAGTACCAACAAACTGAGAGACCTTCTACTGACATATACGGCCAACAGCAGTATCAACCATCTGAGGTACCTTCCAGTGACATATATAGTCAACAACATCACCAATTTGAGGTACCCTCTACTGATGTATGTGGTCAACAATATCAGCGATCTGAGGTACCCTCTTGTGACATATATGGTCAACAACAACAATCAGCAATACCCTTTAGTAACATATATAGTCAACAAGAACAACACCAACAAACTGAGGTACCTTCTAGCAATACATATAGTCAACAACAGCAATTTGAAGTACCCTCTACTGACATATATGGTCAACGGCAGTACCGACAAACTGAGGGACCTTCTACTGACTTATATGATCAACAAAAATATCAACCATCTGTGGTACCTTCTACTGGCATGTATAGTCAACAACAGCAATATGAGGTACCCTCTACTGACATATATGGTCCACAACAATATCGTCAGTCTGAAGTACCCTCTAGTGATGTATATTGTCAACACCAACAAACTGAGGTACCTTCTAGTGACAGCTATGGTCTACAACAACAGCATGATCAGACCTGTGATGTGTCTAAACCAGATGTGCGACATGTACCAACCGGTGCTTCTTGTGTTCAGCCTAGTCGTAATACTAAACATGTATCTTTTGACATACCCTCTGATCAATATAACACTGAACACGGATCACCTGATGCACACTCTGATCAACATAGCAATGATGTTCAACATGAATTTCCCATGGGGCCTTCTGATCAATGTGTACCATTTCAAGTACTTGATGACAGCCATGGCGTTAGCTCTGAACAATTTGTTGTGGTACCTAATAGGAACGATGGGTCTGGTTTTACTGTCAATGAACAGATACCGACTGAGATAGCTTTTAAGGGGTCTAGTTTTGATAATGAACATGTAGAGCCAGTCTCTGATTCCCCGACAGGTGTCAATATGTATAGCTCGGCATCTCAGCAAGTATCGTTTGAAGGCCTGGCTGTATGTAAGTCTTACGAGAGTCAACAACAGCAAGAACAACAATTTTACGAGGTACCAGAGAATACAGACCGAGATGTCGATGCTGGCCAACGTGATGGAAATTTAGGGAGAAATTACATTGACACTCAGCAATCCGATTGTCCACAAACACATTTGCTGCCATCTGCAAATGGGAATTACATGACTGAAGAACTTGTCCAAGATGGTAAACGGTTGGAGGATGATAAAGCCAGCGGGGATTCCATTCACAATTTATCCAAAGAGGGTTCTGAGACTTTTCTTCCAGAACTTTCATCAGACATTTCTTTGAAGAATAATCCAGATTTTGAAACGGTAATCTCAGAACAGTCATTGGAAGAAAATCTCAGTGGCCATTTTGATCTTGAGAAGGATAGTAATGACAATGGTGGGTGTGGTGTAGTCAGTGGTGGCATCGGTGGTGGTGGTGGTGGTGGTGGTGTGGACTTTATGGAGAATTCTATGTCAA
>NC_069010.1:7495138-7496886 GCF_001194135.2 Octopus bimaculoides
GTGGTGGTGGTGGCATCGGTGGTGGTGGTGGTGGTGGTGGTGTGGACTTTATGGAGAATTCTATGTCAAGTACAGTTTTTGGCTTTGCAAGTTTCTCCCCTGATGGTTTTGTCAATGCTGGGTTAAACGCACCAGATGCAACACTCGCTGCTAATGTATCTTCTTCTTCAGGCACTCGTTCTGCAGTAGATTCACAGAATCTATTTGATAGTGATTTTCAAGGCCAGAGGAGTGTTGAGTCTTTAGTGGAGGACATCTTTGATCATGATTCTTCTGGTACAGCTGGAAATAGGAATGCAACCGCCGCTGGTGTTACGAAGACAGTCTGCTTCCAAGAAGATTCTAAAATACGATACGACGATGGTGAGAGTGACATTTTGGAAATCCGTCATCCGTTTCTTGAAGTGATTCCCGAAGAGGGTGAAAATATATATGAAGACATTTGTGTGATTTCAGAAGAAGATCTGGAAGACAAACCAAGATATTCCAAACCTTTATTGCTCGAACTTAAAACTGAGACTCCCAAGATGGACAAACACTGCTTTCGTTATAGTGACTCTACAGGAAGCAGTGCAAATCTGTATGAAGAAATCAAATTCTCTAGTTATTCGGATCAAGGCATCAAAAGATCAATAGATGATGCTGTTTCAGGTACTGATGTTACTGCTTTGCAGAATGTTGCTACAAAACCTTCTGTCCTTCCTGCAGTGGCCAGTCTGGAGCAAACAGCAGTGCAGGCCCCAAGATGGGATTCACCTGAGCAGGCTGTCAATCTTGGGGGCACAATTCCGGAACCAAGTTCATCGAGTTGCTCGACAGCTTATCACATCGCTACGGCACAGCAGCCAGTTTGGTCGGTGCTATCTCGGCCGACACCGTCACCAGTGGCATCCTCGTTCTCTTACAATTTGCTCAAGGGCACAGGAACAATGGCAGCGATGGGTGACGATGGACATGATGCGACAACAGGCAGTTCCGGTCTCAGTCACCAGGCATCGCCCATCGCTGTCGCCTCTGAGTCTACGCCACAACCACCAGCAGCGACACCTGGCCCTAAGTCCGACATCAACATCAAAGCAGATAAACCTCTGTCCGACAGGAGACTGACCGGGCCATACATCGAAACAGAAAGAAGCATTGAAATTAAGTTCCGCATAAATCCAGCACCAAGCTCTGTCCCTGATGTTAGTGGTGGTGGTGGTGGAATTGGTGGCGGTAGTGGTGGTGGTGGTGACAGAAGTGCTCTTGTAACTGGTGTCGGTGGTGGTGGCGGCAACATCATCAGAAGCAGAGGTGTGGGTGGTGTGTATCTGCAGCCAAATCTAGAAATCGAAGAATGCAGCGAGATTATATCGGTGTGCGAGGTGAATCGACATCCTGAAGGATTAGCAGGAACAAACAACCGCGGGAGGAGCGACAGCAGAAACAACAGCAGCGGCAGCAGCAGCAGCTATGGTCGCAGTGGCAGTAATAACGTTGATGTCGTCAACGAGGACGAGGCGCACAGACAGAGGCAGTGCTTGGAGGCATTAATCAGAGAAAGTTCCAGCAGACGACTGAGTACTCAGGAGGCATTGCAGACCCTATTAGCACCGCACTGGTTACCACATACTTGAAATCTCATACACATACAACACAAAAACACACATATATATATCCACATCTAAATATATATATACACAGAATCTCATATATATATATATAATTGCGTGTGTATGTGTGTATATATATATATATATATATATATA
>NC_069010.1:7497538-7498052 GCF_001194135.2 Octopus bimaculoides
TATATATAGAAAGAGAGAGAGAGATATATACACAAATGTGTATGTAATATATATATCTTCTTCACACTCTTATATGGTTGTGTATACATACATGCACACACACACACACAGAGACTCACATGTTCCTTTCTTCCTACCCAAACCCTACCCTCCACTCTGTGCCATTTCCTTTGTCTGCTGACATTTTCATGGAAACCAAACAGAATTATCTTAAAATTCTTTCCATTGCTTTTAAGCAAACTTATGCCTGTTACAAACGTCTATTTTCATATTTATTATTATTGTTGTTGTTGTTGTTGTTGTTGAAGACGGTGAGCTGCTTATTTTGAAAGGTGGGGCTCAACATAATTTTATGTGCCCATCCCCCATCCCTCTCGCACAACCCTTTCTCTCCTTTTGTACCTTTTATATATTTTTTTTTTCAATCAGAGTGAAAGAGTAAATCACTTCCTTAAGTGTCACAACAAATGTGTCTATACATACATTCCTATACATACATACATGCATACATATA
>NC_069010.1:7499006-7501029 GCF_001194135.2 Octopus bimaculoides
ATATATATATATATATAGTAGACTTACTTGCTACACATCGCTTGCTACAATGCGCTTTGCATTGTTTCAACTTTCGGATGACACCAGCCCACACTGGTGATTGTCTATACACACACACAATAGATATGTGCATATACAGATATGCATATATACATATGTATATATACATATATATATAAAAGTTCATTAGAGTGTGTGTGTGTGTGTATTATATATATATATATGTATGTGTGTGTATATTATTTATGTATATATGCATATATAAATACATCCATATACATGTATGAGCTTGTGTGTGTTGCATCAGACTAGAGTCTGGTGCAGCCCCTCAGCGTACCAGCCCTGGTCAAAGCGTCCCACTCACACCCACATGAACAATGGTCACTAAATGATGATGATGATGTAAATTATACAGACACATGTGTAAATATGTATATGTGAGTGTCCCAGTGTATGTATATAGATGAGTGTCTTTATGTATGTGTGTGTGTGTGTGTGTGCTTGACATTGGCTTTGGGACATTACCATCCACTCAGTTCTTCATTCATTCACCATTCTAAGGCAACAGACACCAATTGATCTGGGTAAAGTTAACCTGTGGTAGCCTGGTGTTCTATCCACGAGGAATATACTTTGCATCTGCTTTATTTCATGGAAACAGAATTGATGTTCTGGCCTGACCTACCACTAACAACTACTAAGTGATTAGGATGTGTTTAGGTATGAAAACAATTTGTTTCGTTGGCATGAATGTCACAACATCACCACAGAATTTTTTTTTTTTTTTTATACTACACAAAGCAAACTTTTTCTCATAACTTTCGCAAATGTTTTATTATTTTGTTTTCGATTTTGTGTCAGAAAATTCTGCAACCAATTATTATTATTATTATTATTATTATTATTATATGGCTATCTAGGCTGCAAACTCCAGCCAACATCTTGATCCTCATTGAATAATTGGACAAAGAAATATCTCAGATATAGAAAAAGTTTCTTTTCTTTGTGTGAGTGCTAATTGTGCGTGTGTTTGTGTATGTAACTACACATAGATGCAGATGAGTCAAATCTCAGATCAACTTCTTTGTGTTAGATTAACTATCACCTGATCCCAGATCAACTGGACAATATAACATTAGCTATCAACTGATCCCAGATCAACAACTTCATCTATCATTAGCTGTCTTCCAATCCCAGATCAAGCGGTTGTTCTGTGTTCCCAGCTTAACCTCCTCATCTAACATTAACTACCTTCTGATCACAGGTCAACAAATAAACTATTCCCTGATCCCAGAGCAACCTGCCTATCTGAATTGAGCTATTTCTTAAGAAGCCTGTTTCTGAACCGTGTAGTTTCAGGTACAGACCCACTGTGTGGCTCCCTGGGCAAGGGTCTTCTTCTCTAGTCCTGGCCTATACCAATATTTCCTGAGTGGATTTGGTAAGTGGAAACCAAAGGAAGTCTGTCTTATTATAACAACAACAGCAACAACAATATTGTGTCCTTTTGATGACAAGTTATTACACACACACACAGGCAAATATGAACAGAAATATACGTATGTATGTATATATAGACCTACATATTTATACATATATATATATATATATACGTACACACACACATAATTTATATATGTGTGTGTTTATACACTCAAACACACACACACAAAACTTATGTGCCTCTACCTACAAAATGTCAACTATTTATATTGTTTTTTTTTTGTCTTTTTCCTTGGAAAAAAAAATGCTTCAATAAACGCAGGGGGACATTGTTCCCCTTCTTATAATAAAAATAAACCTATCTATGTGTCTTGTTTTGTTATTTACATTGCTGTTGTTAATTCCCGGTCACATCCATGTAATATTTTAAATTCTGTTGTATCTTGGGTGGGTCATTGGGCCATTGAAGCAATTTAAAGTTATATATAACTCTGTGCCAATGTTTTCTACTACCCCACCCCCCACTACTGGTTGATAACTGGTGCTAATTTGTTTAAGTAAGGGAACTAATTTGTTTGCC
>NC_069010.1:7501489-7503114 GCF_001194135.2 Octopus bimaculoides
AACATGAATGGGGAATATAACATGGGTCGTGTATTAGTGTGTATATATATATATATATATATATATATATATATATATATAAAAAGAATGAGATAAAGAGACCAATGAAACCCGTTGTATGTGTGTGTGTAACAGAGAAAGAGAAAGAGAGTAAGAGAAAGAAAATTTGCTACAGCAAATTCCATCTGACCCTTGCAAGCATATCAAAAGCTGATGTTAAAAGAATGGAGTTACACACACACACACACACACTCATGCATACACATGCAAACAAACACATGCACACACACAGACACGTGGATAAATTCTAGTCTATACATTGATTAGACACGCACATAAGTACACATATAAGGGCACACACACACACACACCATCATCATCGTTTAACGTCCGCTTTCCATGCTAGCATGGGTTGGACGAAACATGTATATATATATATATATATATATATATATATATATATATATATATGTGTGTGTGTGTATAAGTACATAATTTGAGTCTATATTAACTTGACAAACACATACACAACACTTGCACACATAGAAGCAAGGCATACACACACACATGTATATATATATACATATATATAGAAGTGCATAATTCGAGTCTATATTAACTTGACAAACACACACACACACATACACCACTTACACACACACACACACAGGAGCCTAATTCCTATTAATTGTCTGCACTTAACATATATTTAATAAGTTATGCTGAGATAAATAAAGCCTTACCCTACATGGTCGTTAACAAATAATTCACCATGGTCTCGGTGGTTTAGTAGTTCACTTCATTGAGAGAGTGGACTAAACAGCTAGATACCAATGTGATTATGGTTATTAACGACAATGAAATTACCTTCAGTCGTTCCTAAGTGGAGCCAACTTTACGCCTAAAGCCAAGCTCAGTTTTAGGTAGCATTAGACAGACATTAACATTTGCAGTTACAGACAAGACTTTTTACCTTCTCTGTCTATCTGTCTTCCTGTCCATCCATCTATCTATCTATCTATCTATCTATCAATCAATCAATCTGTTTGTTTGTGTGTGATTTAATGCCTGTTTAACTGTTACTTTTAGCACATCTCATACTGCATGTGTTTTAAGCATTTAATAAGCTATAAAAAGAACACATGGGGAACAGCATGGTTTTTTTTTTTTACTATGGAAACAGGCACCTATAATATGTCTCTGGCTTTCAATTGGCTAAAATTACTCAAAATTTGCAAACTTTAAAAGCTATTACGTCTTTGTTTATTGATTTATGGTGAAAATGAATTTCATGTCAATGGTTACTTTGCAAAACTACACCAATGCACCAAATATGAAATCAATTGGAACAGAAATCACATACACATTCGACTGGCTTCTTTCAGTTTCCGTCTACCAAATCCACTCACATGGTTTTGGTCGGCCCGTGGCTATAGTAGAAGACACTTTCCCAAGGTGCCACTCGATGGGACTGAACCCGGAACCCTGTGGTTGTGAAGCAAGCTTCTTACCACACAACCACGTCTGCTCCTATATACATCTGTGTGAGAGAGAAAAAGAGAGAGAGAGTCTTTGTGTCTGTATTTGTTGCTAAAACCGCTTGCCAACCGAAGTTGGTGTGTTTA
>NC_069010.1:7503124-7505885 GCF_001194135.2 Octopus bimaculoides
TTACAAAAAAAAAAATAATAAATAAATACTGGGATCGATTTATTCAACTAAAATTCGTTTAGGGGATGCCCCAGCATGGCCGCCATCTAATAACTGAAATAAATGAAAAGATATTTACACGGTTTCCGGGCAGTTGCCCCTCGTATCACATGCTGAATGTTTCCAGTGGTTAAAGTTACTCTATCATGAATGGGGTGAAAACGTGAAACATATTACAAACATTCCACTAAAAATAAATTTCAATTTGATAGTGACTGAAGCAGAAAAAAAAAATATGACCCCGACGTGATTCGAACACGCAGCCTTCTGATCTGGAGTCAGACGCGCTACCGTTGCGCCACAGGGCCAGCTGTTCGCTTCGTATTTACAATAAGCTATTTGATGGCTGAGCAGCGATTATCTCGGTAGAGAGAGAGAACCGGAGTAGGAGTGAGGAGAAGGAGAAGGAGAGAAGTGATGACACGGAGGGAGGGAGACGGTATGTAGTCTACAAAAGGTAAGAGAGAGAGGGGGGAATGTTATAAAAGTTACACCGTGAAAAGAATGAAACGTAATGAGCTATGAGTGTATATATATATATATATATATATACATAAAGAGAAAGAGACGTATTGAACTGTAGATAGAAAGAGAGCGAGATGTAATGATCTAGAGAGAGAAAAGGAGACGTAATAAGCTATGTATGTATATATAGAGAGGGATATATTGAACTGTCGAGAGAGAAAGTGGCTAAATGAGACGGATGAATTAAAAAGAATTAGAGAGTGAGGAAAAGGGAATGACAGAAAGAAAGAGAGAGAGAGGAAGATTTATCTGAAATTCCTCAAAAAGAAAAGAAAAAATATTATTAAATTGTTCATTCTGTCCCCACAAGATCGTAATCTACGAAGAAAGTTTTGAGTAAACAAATCAAGTATCAGGGGGCGGGGTCAGTTATCCGAAGCTGTACCCCCATAATAATAATAATAATTAATTCGTTTTATTGGCCACAAGGGCTAATATCAATTAAAAACATGTAAGGACAAAGACAGGAAGAAGGTTACAAAAGGTTTTGTCCGAAAAGGTAGGAAAGTTCGTTGTTTTTACATGGTTGTTTACACTGAAATATTCTGTGTGAATATACTTAGAATGAAGTATCGTTTCTGGCTGGAAACTCCAGGTTTCCTGTCCTGAAATTGCCTGGTTAAGAGTTCATACGGTTGCAGGAACAATACGGGACACCTTGTAACTATGTTATGGTACCAACCAGCATGTTTAAGAACCAGGGTGTTTTAGAACTTCGAACGTGCAAACGGGCAGACCCACTCAATTGTATCTCCGACTTTGTTTCCTGAAAACCCCGAGAAGAATGGATATATTGTAAAATAAATTTTTCTACAAATACCTCTCGGATGTTGTAGATTACGATTATATTGGAGTTTAATGTGGAAAAAAAAGAAGAAAAGAAAAGAATTCGTGAAATTATACACATATATACTGCCGGTTTAGGCTCTGTTTTTCATCCACTAAGTTCGAGGGCATTGCTGGCCTTGTGCCAAAATTTGAAACCAGTAAACACAGGTATGTGTGTTTATTGTGTGGATTATTTGTGTATGTAAATCTCGGCTCATCTTTTTCACTCACTTAATTCCTGGAAAGGTGATGGGGGGAAAAGGCCTTGAGTCCGTTTTCCATCAGGTCCCGACAGAAGCAACCTTCTCTAAGTGAATCTGTTGGAATTTCAAACCTGACCAAATCGAGTTCGTAGATGTTATCCAAACAACTTGCTCATGGTCTCTCTCTCTCTCTCTCTCTCTCTCCCTGGGTTTCCTGTTGTCTTTTCCCGTGAATCCTGTCCGTTGATTTTTTCCCGATACATTTTTACCGCATTTCCCTAGAATCGGAGCTGTGATCTCCCAATTCGGAGAAGTAGAGGCCCTACCTTGAACACCTCCCTGATGTACAGGCTGCACACCTCAATAGAGTGACATATCTCCAAAAACTATTCAGAAGAACCCCATTTCAACCGTTTGTATTCATGATCGTATTTACCTAAGAGCACCAGAACTGTTCTCTCTCATTCTACTTCTTCTATATGCTTGAATCTACGAAAATGGAGATATTGCATTGCCATCAATGTGGATTATATTGAGTACCACAATGGTTCACTGTCTGTGGTTATAAGAGATATTCACTGATCTATGATCAAGAAAGATCGTGACAATAATTGATTATGCAGCTCTTCAACAAAGGACGTGGTCACACGTTGGTGTGCAGAGATCTGCTGAGTGCAAAAGATTGTCAAAGTTATTGAAGATGCCTTAGGAGCGCAAAGTACCTTGTACCAGCGATAGATCGGGGCTTGTGGGGTCGGAGCGTGGCCTGATCATCGCTTCATTTGTGTCGTTCTTTTTGTTTTGTTTAACATCATTCGATTTTTATATATTATTTTATTCAAATTTTAAAGTCACTTTGGTACTACTAAAGCAGCACGGACCCGAACGCGCAGTCGCGCGCCCGCGCTAGTTAGTCGTGAGTGGTCGATCCTAACCCTAACCCTAACCCTAAACACGTATTCATTTGCACACGCGGGTTAGGGATAGGGTTAGGGTTAGGATCGACCACTCAAGACTAGCTAGCACGACTGCGCGTTCGGGTCCGCGCTGCTTTAGTAGTACCGTCACTTTTATGTATAACCATATCGGACCACTGACCCCAATCAGTTGTATTGTACATTCTGTGTTTAGCCCCTCCCGGTGGGTAATAAAGAAATTGCGTGTAG
>NC_069010.1:7506064-7509160 GCF_001194135.2 Octopus bimaculoides
GAAGGTTACTTGTTTCTTCTTTGTCTCAGATGAAGGTGTAGCGAATGCTGTGTTTATTATTTGGCTGTCTAGGCCTGACTGCCAGTTGCCGCATTTTGCTTGTTTTCTACACCCGTTTGTGCCAACAGGATGCTTTAGGTCATCGAAACAGACCGCTTGCCAGACAAGCAAATATGTGGTGCCGTTTTGAAACTACAGATGGCTATAAATATCATCGCTGGCCGCCAACACTTTTTTTCTACAAAATAGGGGTAGCTTATCCTGTTCAGGCTATATTATTAGCATTATCCTGCGTTTGAGAATTTAAGATCACTTCTTTAACCTTTATTAATAAAGAATCTTTTTTGAGATAGCCAGAGAGGAGAGAATTATCACCAAAGATCTTTGACATAATGCTTTGTGTTTACAACACACACATCACCATGTACAAGCTGCACTAGGAACCAATGTGTTTTTAACACAATTATTCGAATCTTTGGAACACAAGCACCACTATATTTCTTTTTGTTAGTTTTCATCATGTAGTGTCCCACATTTTGAAATACTTGCAATTTGTAATTTTACTGCTTACGTTTGCTTCGCTTGATAGATTTCTGAAATCAAACGTTTTAATATGTAAAAATAAACTTCATATTATTACATATACTATACGTTAATACAAAAAAAATATTGTTTATTGACGATCTTCAAAATGATCACAGCATCAATGGAAAAGTTCAACGCAAACTTGCTAAAGCAGTTCCGAAAGACTATCAAGGCCAAACACTCAGAAAAACTGATGAATGGGGCCTTGTTTTATTATGACAATGCTTCAGGACACAAATTCTTGCTTTCAATGGCTTCTGTGCAAGATTGGTTTTGAGCTGGTTGATCACCCTCCCTATGCTTTTATCTTTATTATAGGCATCAAGGCCTCATTACAAAGTGTGGGGACATACAAGGACACAGTCCCTATGTTAATGATTTGGTTCCATCTGGTTATCATCCAGGGGCTTGCACTCTCAGGTATGCAAGATACGTGCTTGCATGCTCATCGGAAAATTAGATAAAAAAAAGTTGCTTTGTTCCAAAGAAAATCCGTCCAGTTGCTTTCGAAATATTTCGTCTCCCCTTCCCCCTCTCTCAGTGACTCCTACTCTTTCTTTGAGAAGTGATGCTTTGATCACCTGCATGACACCCCTCCCCCTCTCTGTCTCTGTAGAATTGTTGTCTGCTTGGTTCCAAGACCGGAACAATAACAATCCCATAATTCCGGAGTTATCCAGCTGAAATGTGGAATAACCTGGCGGTAAGTTTAAATTTCTTTTTTGATCCAAAACATCTGTTTGCACTTTTATATTTTTGGAGTGTTCTGAAAGCAAAAATATTATCTATATTATATTTCTTATTTCAGAAGTAGCTAATTAATCTTAAATTAATTCAACTAACGTTATTTTTCCGTTTTGTGTGACGTGTGTTCTTATATTTTATAAACCTTTTTGGAAATGAGTGAAACGTGTTTTTATAAACGATATTTTGAGAAATAGTCTTTCGAAAAGAGACTTCGATGGAGACCAATACCTAATTTAGCTAATTTGCGAAGCTACAACAAGAAATTCACGAGACAATTTCAGGTTAATTTGTATGAAATGAAAAAATGGTTAACTGGAAGTGCTACACTTAATAAATTATTCTGTCGGCCTTGTTTACTTTTTTTGCTTAGAAAAGAATGTTTGGAATCATAAAGGCTTTGATGATTTAAATAATTTATATATGGCTATGCTAAAGCATAGAAAATCTTTGATAGATCTTAAAATATTCGGGAATGTTCGCATAGACTGACAATTAGATGCATGTAAAAATCGAAGCATACAACATCATAATGAGAAAGTTAGACGAAACAGATCCATTCTGCAACGATTGATCGATGTTGTTATTGTTTCGGGGGTCCTTTATTGAATCTGAAGGCTCTAATAATCGTGGAAATTATAAAGAACTCGTATATTTAATCAGTAAATATGACCAAAAAATGGAAAGACATCTAGATACAGCTTCTATCTTCACCGGTCTGTCAAACAGAATTCAAAATGACTTGATCGATGCAATACATAAAGTTATGTCGAATGAGATGCAAAAGGAAATTGAGCAAGCTAAGTTTGTTTCTATTCTTGTTGATGAGACATCTGATGTCTCAAACTTATTCACAATTGTCAACAGTTTTCCGTTTATGTTACAGAAGACTGTTGTGACGAAAGAACGATTGATAGGTTTTAGTGATGTTAGTGCAGATCGATCTGCAAATGCTTTATCTGAACATGTTTTTAAATGCATTGAGACGTGGTAAAGTTGATGAGTATTGCAAACGATTTCCCGTGGACTCTTTAGATTCTTTCAAAATCACTTATGGCAGATTTTTTGATGTAATACGATTACAAATGTTGACTTTTCGCTGTCGTTCATTGTGTGTGTATTCATGTATATGCGTGTATTTTCAATGTCTGTGCGTGAGAGACGTAGTCTTTTAATATACGGAGTTCAGCAAGTCTCAGAACAGTCTGCTTGAGTATCAATAATTTCCCCGGAATTGACAAGTAGCATGATAAAGCACCTCACTTGTTTTCCAGAGAGTAACGATCTAAAACCATGGCCATGTAATGTAACTAAATGTGTTCTCTTAATTAAATCATTTCAAATTGATTCGGCTCAACCAATAGGTATAGGGGTTAATGCAGAATCGCACCTTTGTGAACATTTTTTTTCGGATTTCGACCTTTAACAGAAATTCCGAATATGAAAAAACATTAACAGAATCCAATTTCATCTTTATTACATTTCACTTATGATTTTTAGACTTTTGTAAGGGCCAGTGAGGATGGGAAAGTACTGACGTTTCGAAGAGAAATTGAAATACAAACAATACACTTTCATACGGGGGTGATTGCATATTCAGAATCTCCCATTTGTAAATCGTAGGAATACGAAAATTCATCGCATGCCCAACCTCGGAAGTCACCACACGCCACTGTATATCATCTGTTTCTCGACATGAAAAAACATTCTTCTGGGCACCAGTACCGCTGTGGTGATGCCGTTTTATCTGTCTTTGATGACCATTTT
>NC_069010.1:7513432-7515326 GCF_001194135.2 Octopus bimaculoides
GTTGTCTCTTGAGGTCTCTGGGTGAGACTTGGATCCAACTTGTACAAATGCAAAACAAAAGTCAAACATAAAATAATAATAATAATAATAATAATAATGATATCGATAGCAACAGCAGTAGTAGTCATTGTAGCAGTAGTAGTAACAAATATAATGACAACAACAAGAATAATAATGAAAAATGGTAATAATAATAATAATGGTGTTTTTTATATTGGCAATATGGAAAAATTCCAAAAAACATTTTAGAAAAAAAAAAAAAAATTGCGATTGTCAGATATATAAGAGTGAGAGAAAGAATTTAATTAAATTTTTTTTTTTTTTTTCTGCAGAATTGGTGGTGGTATTGGTAGAGACAATAGGGATATTTCTTGTAACCAAAGCAAACACCAGGGGTGGTAAAGGAAAACAAAAATAGTAATAATAATAATAATAGTAATAATAATAATGGAAATAAAGATAATAATAATGATAATGATAACGCAGGAGTGGTAGTGTGGTAAGTAACTTGCTTACCAACCACATGGTTCCGGGTTCAGTCCCACTGCGTGGCACCTTGGGCAAGTGTCTTCTACTATAGCCTCGGGCCGACCAAAGCCTTGTGAGTGGATTTGGTAGACGGAAACTGAAAGAAGCTCATTGTATATATGTATATGTATATATATATATATATGTATCTGTGTGTCTGTGTCGGAGTTTGTCCCCACCAACATCGCTTGACAACCGATGCTGGTGTGTTTATGTTCCCGTAACTTAACGGTTCGGCAAAAGAAAGACCGATAGAATAAGTACTAGGCTGAAACCAGTAAAAGAGTAAAAGAGAGAGTAAAGGGAGTATAACAAGAATTTTTTGGGGTTTGGATAATTCCTCTCTGGAAACATGGGTGTTTTGTTCATCATCCTTAAACAAGCCTTATTCAGGGACCTTTTGAGTAGGATGGGCTACTTGACCTGAAGAAACTTCTAACTGGGCCCCACCTGCAAGGTCATGCGCTGTTTATCCTGATATGAGATCACCATGTCACGCACATATGGTTGTGATGCATGTGCCTGGTGTACCCTTATCAGACAGGTGGTCATGATGGGTGTACTGGGCTTTGTATATTTGTACCCCAGTGTCACTTTGCTGGCATGCACTGCTCTGTCACTCAGTAATAATAATATTTTAAACCCAGTTTAAAATAGACCCACAGTGCAAGTGTTTATGGTGGTGGCCTTTGTGGCCAAGTGGTATACACCATAGTTCAGGGAAATAAGATCACCCGAAAGTCCTGAGTTCAGTCCCTATTAAAGGTGGCATTTCAAAAGCAAGAGGGGGGACATTTTGGTGGTCCCTGCTGCCTTAGAGAGTCAGGAAATAATGGACTGAAATACTTGCTTGACAGGAGTTCTTTGAAGATTTCTCCTGCTGACCCCTTGTCCTGTAGGGAGGGTCTTCACTAGCTCCTGTTATCTTCTATCTTTTACATGTTTCAGTCATTAGACTGTGGTCATGCTGGGGCAGTTCAGGGAAATTAAGATCACCTGAAAGTTCTGAGTTCATTCCCTACTCAAGATAGCATTTCAAAAGCGACAGGCGGACACCCAGGAGTCATGACAAATATGGGCCCAGCTCCCTTAGAATGTTAGGCACTAAAGGGCTGAATGCATGCTCGGTCCACTTGCCCTGTAGCAAGTTTCCCCTTAGCAGCAACAGTAATCCTCTGTATCGACCAGACTATCAGATATCGTTATACATCGCTGGTCACAATGCACTTCCATATATATTGTTGTAGGTTTTGAACGATGACTAGGCAGGTAGCCAACATTTGCCATATATATATATATATATATATGTATATATATATATATATATACACACATATATATATATCATCATCATCATCGTTTATAT
>NC_069010.1:7515389-7516320 GCF_001194135.2 Octopus bimaculoides
TATATATATATATATATATACACACATATATATATATCATCATCATCATCGTTTAACGTCCGCTTTCCATGCTAGCATGGGTTGGACGATTTGACTGAGGACTGGTGAAACCGGATGGCAACACCAGGCTCCAATCTAAATTTGGCAGAGTTTCTACAGCTGGATGCCCTTCCTAACGCCAACCACTCCGAGAGTGTAGTGGGTGCTTTTACGTGTCACCGGCACGAAAACGGCACAAAAATGGGGAAGACTGGTTTATGGGACTACCTTATGTTTCCCATCCATAAAGGGTTAGGGTTTACGGCATATCATCAGATCCCCAAAACCTGTTGACCCATGACCTCTTAAAAATAGGGGAGGCAATGTCTCACTACTCAAAGAGTATACATACACACACACACACACACACACACACACATTACTCTTTCACTCATTTTAGCCTTGCGGCTGTGGTCATGCTGGAGCACCACCATGGTCTTACTGATTCCCTCAGTCTGGGCTGTTTCCCATCATCACACCTGTATGTGCCTTTGTCCCATTTGATGTGTAGTGACCCCTTATTGCAGACGACTGTTACATGTTCAATGTCCGGAGTTTTATCCATGCATGCGCAGGGACTAGTTCCGGAAGGAACACGAGAAGAGTCTCATGCGCATGCGTACAGTTCGACACCCAGCTTTGGCGCCTTTTCTTAGTCTCTTCATTGACTGATCTCCGTCGAGCCAACAGAGCTCTCTCACATGTCAGCACCAGAGCTTCACAAATAACCACGGAAATCATTCAGGAGGCATCTCAGTAACCGAGGGCGACGAGCTACCGAATTCCCTCCAAGCGTGAACTGAATTCCACTGTAAATAAATATTGTTATGTTGTTCAGAATCTGCGTTCCGTTGTTTCTTCTAGAAATTTAAGGTACGGAAGCGGTGTACAC
>NC_069010.1:7516495-7521483 GCF_001194135.2 Octopus bimaculoides
TATATAGGAGTAGCTGTGCGGTAAGAAGCCTGCTTCCCAGCCACATGGTTCCAGGTTCAGTCCCACTGCATGCCACCTTGGGCAAGTGTCTTCTACTATAGCCTTGGGCCGACCAAAGCCTTGTGAGTGGACTTGGTAGATGGAAACTGAAAGAAGCCCGTCGTATATATATATATATATATATATATATATGTATGTATGTATGTATGTATGTATTCATGTGCCTGTGTTTATCCCCCCACCATCACTTGATAACCGATGTTGGTGTGTTTACGTCCCTGTAACTTAGCAGTTCAGCAAAAGAGACTAACAGAATCAGTACTAGGCTTACAAAGAATAAGTCCTGGGGGTCGATTCATTCAACTAAAGGCAGTGCTCCAGCATGACCACAGTCAAGTGACTGAAACCAGTAAAAGAATAAAAGAAAATATATATATATATATATATATATATACATACACACACATATATATATACAATATATTCATATATATATACAGGGTAAAATGCTTGAGACCCTGAGATACCTGCTGATGATACGGACATCACAGTGGACTCAGAAGAGCTACCAGTATCTTTGGGTTGCTCCTACAGATTCCGCTGAGGCACAAAGCATCTCTGATGCTTAATTCCCTTTCAGCCCTGTTGGGCCTTATTCAAGGAAAGGAGCAGAGAAAGTGGGGGTGAATATGTTTAAGAATAAATAATGATTGAGGCACTGAAAACTGAAATAGATGCATGAAGTTGTTTAGCTGTTCAGCAGACTGATATGATCCAAAACACTCATTATAACCCATCACCTTTTTTTTTATTCCAAGGCAGTCCAACCATGGCCATCACATCTGTGTTATTTTTTTATATTCAGACAGCAAAGACTGTATTGGTCAATGTGTCAATTTCCTTCACATCACTTTCTTTTCTTTTTTGGCTGTGTGGTTAGGAAGCCTGCTTCTCAACCACATGGTTCCCGGTTCGGTCCCACTACATGGAACCTTGGGCAAGTGTCTTCTACTACAGCCTCGGGCCGACCAAAGCCTTGTGATTGAATTTGGTAGGCAGAAGTTCTCGTTGTGTGTGTACATGTGTATGGAAGTACTTGTATCACATAACAGGGAGAAGAGTAAGCTGTAGTTTGAGAAATCGAGTGACCCTTATCGGTGTGGGGAAAAGGTGACCCTGAATTCAGTACAAATGGAGAGGCCCTTACTAGATTTCAGTGCTGGAAACGGACTCACGATAACCAACCCCTTCTTCTAACACAGAGCTATCTATAAGTAGGCCTGATATAGGGATACTCAGCGGGTAGAGTTCATTGATCGGCATTGTTATCATGTTATCATCTCAGACCTCTTTGACTCTGTACTGGACGTTTGTGTAAAAAGAAGGGGGGGTGGCAGAGTTTTTAACCCATCACCACTCAGTGGTCGACAAAGCAGAGACTAATCACAGCCAGGAGAACTCAATACTTTTTAATCTAGTGTTGACTGATAGGATAAAGTGGGAAGCCCCGGTGGATGATGGGACCGGAAACAAATATGCAGATACTCATCATCATCATCATTTAATGTCCGTTGTCCATACTGGCATGGATTGGATGGTTTCACCAGGGCTAGTGGGTAGGGATGACAGTTAAGTGTTGCGAAGACTGAGACATTGGTCCTCTCGACAAAGTCTTCCCAATTTTACTCTGTATGTTACTCTTTTACTTGTTTCAGTCATTTGACTGCGGCCATGCTGGAGCACCGCCTTTAGTTGAGTAAAATCGACCCCAGGACTTATTATTGGTTAAGCCTAGTACTTATTCTATCGGGCTCTTTTTTCCGAACCGCTAAGTTACGGGGACGTAAACACACCAGCATCGGTTGTCAAGTGATGGTGGGGGGACAAACACAGACACACACACACATATATATATAGATATATACGACAGGCTTCTTTCAGTTTCCGCCTACCAAATCCACTCACAAGGCTTTGGTCGGCCTGAGGCTATAGTAGAAGACACTTGCCCAAGGTGCCACGCAGTGGGACTGAACCCGGAACCATGTGGTTGGTAAGCAAGCTACTTACCTCACAGCGGAACATCACTGAGACAAGTGAAGAAGTTAAGTACCTTGAGGTCATATTCATGGGTGATGAGAAGCAAGAGGCTGAATTGGATGCTAGAGTTGCGGGGGCTTGTATAAGAATGCATCAGCTTCAGCATTCTGTCCTCAGAAGCGAGGTTGGTAAGAAAGCCAAACTGATTTTCTGCAGTTTGGTTTTCCTGTCTATCCTCACCTGTGATCATAAATGTTGGGCAATGATCGAAAGAGTACAATCACACAAATACAAGCAGCTGAGATGAGGTTTCTTCAAAGGACCTCTGGAATAACGGTACTCAACAGAGTGTGTAGTTCTGAGATCAAGGAGTCTCTCCAGGTCAAGCCCCCCTCCACCCAAATTCTCTGCACTGAGAAGTCACACCTCTAGATATGATTAGTACACCACAGGGAAGAATTGCAAGATGGATTCTTCAATCTGAGCTGATTGGTAGGGGAGCTAGGAATAGACCAAGATTAAGATGGTCGGGTAACATCCATATTTCATTTGGTTAGACTTTGAAATCCAGCCAGAAAGTCTAATGACAGATGATTATGAAAGGACCTTACGGAGGAGGTATCCCAGGACTCTACCGACCCACCCAAGAATAATGAGCATAAAAAATAGGTGGAGGTAAAAATAACAACAAAGTACCAGTAATATTGTGGGTTGAATACAGTTAACTCGAAACCCCACCTCCACCAAATTAAATCATTAGCTTGTTAATTAACATGCTGGACAAAAAAATGCTTCGTAGAGTTTCTGTTGGCTCTTTATGTTCTGAGTTCAAATTCTGTTGAGGTCGACTTTGCCTTTCATCCTTTCTGGGTCGATAAATTAAGTACCAGTTGTGTACTGGAGTCAATCATCAACTAGCCCCCTCTTCCAAAATTTCAGGCCTTGTGCCTATAGTAGAAAGGATTATTATTATTATTATTATTATTATTATTATTATCATTATTATTCAGGCCTTTCATCCATTCAAGGCCAATTAAATAAATACCAGTTATGCACTGGGGTCGATGTAATTGACTTAATCCCCTCCCTCAAGCTGCCCTTGTGGCAAAAATTTAAAATCACCATTATTATTATTATTAAGGCGACGAGCTGGCAGAAACGTTAGCACGCCGGGCGAAATGCTTAGTGGTATTTTGTCTGCCGTTACGTTCTGAGTTCAAATTCTGCCGAGGTCGACTTTGCCTTTCATCCTTTCGGGGTCGATAAATTAACAACCAGTTACGCACTGGGGTCGATGTAATCGACTTAATCTATCTCTTTGCCTGTCCTTGTTTGTCCCCCTCTATGTTTAGCCCCTTGTGGGCAATAAAGAAATAAGAAACGTTAGCATGCCGGGTGAAATTCTTAGCGGTATTTTAAATAGCCGCTACATTCTGAGTTCAAATCCCGCCGAGGTCGTCTTTGCCTTTCATCCTTTCGGGGGTCCATAAAATAAGTACCAGTTAAGTGCTGGGGGTCGATGTAATCAACTAGCTCCCTTCCCGCCAAAATTTTCAAGGGTTTGTGCCTACAGTAGAAATTATAAGGTGGTAAGCTGGCAGAAACATTAGCAACCCAGGCGAAATGCTTAGTGGTATTTTGTCTGTCTTTACATTCTGAGTTCAAATCCCGCCAAGGTCGTCTTTGCCTTTCATCCTTTCGGGGTCGATTAAATAAGTACTAGTTACGCACTGGGGTCAATATAATCGACTTAGTCCATTTGTCTGTCCCCCTCTGTGTGTTGCCCCTTGTGGGCAGTAAAGAAATAAGAGACATTAGCACACCAGGCGAAGTTTTTAATGGTATTTCGTTCTGTCTTTACGTTCTGAGTCGACTTTGCCTTTCATCCTTTCAGGGTCGATAAATTAAGTACCAGTTGTGTATTGGGGGTCGATCTAATCCACTGGTCCCCTCCCTCAAAATTTCGGGCCTTGTGCCTATCCTCCTCCCCCAATTTTCAGGCTTCGTGCCTATAGTAGAAAGGATTATTATTATTATTATTATTATTATTATTATTATTATTATTATTATCGGTGGTGAGCTGCTGGCTAAATGCTAAGCGGCAGTTTGTCTGTCTGTCTTCACATTCTGAGTTCAAATTCCACTGTGGTTGGCTTTGTCTTTCATCCTTTCCCGGGGGTCAATAAAAAAAAATACCAGTTGAATACTAGGGGGGGGTCGATGCTGTCGATTTTACCCCCTCTC
The DNA here is from genome assembly GCF_001194135.2 of Octopus bimaculoides. Taxonomy (NCBI): domain Eukaryota; kingdom Metazoa; phylum Mollusca; class Cephalopoda; order Octopoda; family Octopodidae; genus Octopus; species Octopus bimaculoides. Next base: position 7,520,777 of record NC_069010.1, read on the forward strand.
CGAAATTGCTGACCTTGTGCCAAAAATTTGAAATCATCATCATCATTATTATTATTATCATTATTATTATTATTATCATTATTATTATTATTATTATTATTATCATTATTATCATTATTATTATTATTATCATTATTATTTTTACTTGTTTCAGTCATTTGACTGTGGCCATGCTGGAGCACCGCCTTTAGTCGAGCAAATTGACCCCAGGACTTATTCTTTGCAAGCCTAGTACTTATTCTATCGGTCTCTTTTGTGAAACCACTAAGTTACGGGAACATAAACACAACAACAGTGGTTATCAAGCAATGGTAGGGGGGGGACAAACACAGACACACAAATACATAAATACACACACACGACAGGCTTCTTTCAGCTTCTGTCTACCAAATCCACTCACAAGGATTTGGTCAGCCAGAGGCTATAGAAGAAGACTGAACCCAGAACCATGTGGTTGGGAAGCAAGCTTCTTATTTCTTTATTGCCCACAAGGGGCTAAACATAGAGGGGGACAAACAAGGACAGACAAAGGGATTAAGTCGATTACATCGACCCCAGTGCGTAACTGGTACTTAATTTATCGACCCCCGAAAGGATGAAACGCAAAGTCGACCTTGGCGGAATTTGAACTCAGAATGTAACGGCAGACGAAATACCGCTAAGCATTTCGTCCGGTGTGCTAACGTTTCTGCCAGCCCACCGCCTTC
>NC_069010.1:7521930-7522589 GCF_001194135.2 Octopus bimaculoides
CTTATTTTATTAACCCTGAAAGAATGAAAGGCAAAGTTTACCTTGGCGGTATTTGAGCATTTTCCCTGATACGCTAACAATAATAATAATAATAATAATAATAATAATAATTGTAATAATAATAATAATGACTTCAAATTTTGACACAAGGCCTGAAATTTTTTGGGGAAGGGGCTAAGTTGATTACATCGACCCCAATGTTGGTACTTAATTTTTCAATCCCGGAAGGATAAAAAGCACCATCCGAAAACGTGATCAATGCCAGGGCCGCCTGACTGGCCCCTGTGCTGGTGGCACGTAAAAAAGCACCCACTACACTCTTCTAGGAGTGGTTGGCGTTAGGAAGGGCATCCGGCTGTGGAAACATTGCCAGATCAGACTGGAGCCTGGTGTAGCCTTCTGGCTCACCAGTCCTCAATCAGACCGTTCAAACCATGCCAGCATGGAAAGTGGACGTTAAACGACAATGATGATGATGATGATATATACGCACACATGCGCATGTAGATATATATATATACATACACAGATACATATACACCCTCACTCCCATATATTAGCGATAGTAATATATATATATATATTATGTAAAACCAAAAGGAATATTGTCTCTCAGTCTTTCAGCTTTTAACAAGACAAAAAAAAAAAAAAAAAAAAAA
>NC_069010.1:7522615-7523877 GCF_001194135.2 Octopus bimaculoides
ATATATATATATATATATATATATATATATATATATATATATATGTATGTATATATATATTAATAATTATAACAAGAGATTGGCTGTAAGCCTCTCCACACGCTAGAAAAATAGACGCCATTACTGCGTGGACAGGCTCATAGCCAATCCCTTGTTATATTTATTAACATATTTGTAAAATTTACCTATAAGGTTTTTATTTCTGCGTTGACCCCTTGGTAAAACCAATAATGATTTTTACCCCTTATTATATATATATTTTGTTTTTGGATTTGGTTTGCAGGATTCTTTATGTGAGTTTGTGTGTTGAAGCGTATTCTGTTGTCTGGGGAGAGTCATTCTCTTTTGGTGCCTTATAATTTAACACACAAAGTTCTTTATCATTATTAGTAGTAGTAGTATTGTTATTATTACCACTACCACCACCACCACCACCACTGGAACAAATCTGCAATATAACCGTTTAAAAAAAACAAAAAAAAAAAACAAAACATTAATTATTCTCTCTCCAATTTACAAGCGAAATATTGTCGACAACACAAAAAGTGAAAGAAATATATTGAATAACGACAATTTAGATTTGTTATCAATGTTTTTTTGGGGGCCATACATACATACATATATATGTATGTATACACATGAATGTGCATACATGTGTGTGTGTGTTTGTGTATGTGGATGTATAGACAGGCACCCAAAAGTAAATAGACACTATTTTTCGAAAGATCTATTTCTAGCAGGAACCAATGCCATTTGATCCCTTTAATCCCCTAACTTGCAGGATTCCTCTGTAAGAGTGTAATGCTTAGAATTAATCCTGGGTTATCTCCTAGCTTTGAGAGTTTGATAATTGATTGTTTATTTTCAGAACGGCATTGCAGGACGGGTGTGAGAGATGAGATCTGGCCACATTGGACATAAAAGAGGTGGAATACTTTGAACTGGAAACGGCCAGTTTAAATGCTTAAAGGGTCAATTACTCAAGCTAGAATCTAATAAAGATGTCTTTGTACAGATTTCAATGATTTAAACCATCCGGGAACCAGAACAATGTATAATGTTTACACAAATCAAACAATAAAGCGTCTATTTACTTTTGGGCTGCCTGTGTTGTCAGATAAATCTGCTTGTTACTTTCGAATGTTATTTAAATTAAAATGAAAGATTTTTTTTTTAATCTTAGTCTTTTATGGTGCTCTTTACAGCATTTTGGTTATCGATTTTGAAATTAGAATAAATTTGACCTCTTTTCAATCATATTG
>NC_069010.1:7524162-7525643 GCF_001194135.2 Octopus bimaculoides
CTTGACAACCGATGCTGGTGTGTTTACATCCCCGTAACTTAGCGGTTCAGCAAAAGAGAGACCGACAGAATAAGTACTAGGCTTCCAAAGAATAAGTCCTGGGGTCGATTTGCTCGACTAAAGGCAGTGCTCCAGCATGGCAGCAGTCAAGTGACTGAAACAAGTAAAAGTGAGTAAAAGAGAAGCATTTGCGACATCTGTTTCGCTTTACCGTTAACCAAGATTCCAAAAATGTCAAAACTGCTCGAGACATTTCTGCTGTATACGGAGAAGGTGCTTGTTACTGAAAGAACTGCACAGAACCGGTTTCCATGTTCCAAGGAGGATCGTTTGAACTGACCCATGGTTGAAGATCTTCGCTAACCCACTTGGGAATTGGCCTAGCAGCTGCAATGCTCTTGTAATACTGTCACCAGCCATTTCCACTTGATGGATAAAGGCCAAAATCTTGGTGCATACGTGCAACATGCTCTGAACAAACAAGACAAACACTGACCCCTCTGTTGCTAATTTGACCAAAAATGCAATTCAAGAAGTCAGTTGGGGAATTCTACGGCACCCACTGTCTTCTCCTGATTATATCACTTCCAAGATAACCACTTGTTTTGTCCATTCTCCAATAATGAGATGGAGAAATGACTCAATGAATTCTTTCAGTCAAGATTCAGTAATTTCCACCATAAATATCATTAATAAGCTGCAAGGATGTTGTGAACGACGAAGGAGACTATATTTCTTCATTTTTTTCAATTGTTAATGACAAACAATTCATTAAAATAATGAATTTATCTGACAACTTAAAACATCTATCTATCTATATCTATAATATATATATATATATATATATATATATATATTCAGAAGGAAGACTGTCGGTTAGTTGCAACAAGGATACAAGCCAGGACTTGATGAACCCTGACCAGGTCAAGGGGTCAAGTTGATGGATGAGGCAGCAGGTGGGGGGTCCAATGTTGAAAGACCCGAAAACCCTCTCAAAACCTCAGAAAAAACATTGATATGCATTCCAAAGCATGTGAGATGCATCTTGGAACTGTGTAAGTGCATGTGTGTATATGCATACATACATACATATGTGGTATATATATATATATATATACAAACACAGATACATATATAAATATATATATATATATCCCCTCTCTTTCTCTTTCAGAGAGAGGCACAAGCACATACACAGACATATACATACGCGGCAGTAACTTCCGCCTACCAAATTCAATCACAAAGCTTCGGTCGGCCCCGGGGCTATAGCAGAAGACACTTGCCCAAGGTGCCATGCGGTGAGACTGAACCCGAAACCATGTAGCTGAGAAGCAAGCTTCCTAACCACACAGCCATGCCCGCACCTATATATCTATATACACACGTACACACACGCATGTATATTTCCATGTTTGTCTTAGATTTCGTTTTAAAAACATCAAGAGCTCGAAGGAGAGACAAAAATAAACGAATAAAAT
>NC_069010.1:7526464-7527112 GCF_001194135.2 Octopus bimaculoides
AATTAATTTTAATTTTTTCTTTTCTTTCAAATTCTTCTTTCTTTTTTTTTTTTTTTATTTCTGCAATAATAAAAATTCTTACAAGTTCAAAGAAATTCAGGAAGATTGGTGGAGGGGAGGAGAGGAGAGCGTAGGTAATGAAAGGTTTGAGGGGAGGGGAAAAAAAGAGCAAAAAACGAAATGTTTTTTTTATATAGTTAATAATAATAATAATAATAATAATAATGATAATAATAATAATAATTGTAGAAGGTAATAGTTACATTAGTGGTTAGAAGCCATAGAAATAGTAGTAATAGCAGTAGTAGTAGTAGTAAAATATAAGCAGCACAAACACACACACTTGATGGACAAGAAATACAAGATTTATAGTGCAGCTGCCTTCTGAGAGAGAGAGAGAGAGAGAGAGAAGTAAGAATATATATGTGTGTGCGTGTATATATATATATATGTGTGTGTGTGAGTGTGTGCGTATATACATATATATATGTGCATATATATATATGTATATATATACATATACACACATATATATATATCTTATATGTATGTATATATATTTTGTATTATATTTATATTTATATATTATATTATTATATTATGTGTCTGTATATATATATATATATATATATATATATATATATATAT
>NC_069010.1:7529539-7532545 GCF_001194135.2 Octopus bimaculoides
TATATATATATATATATATATATATATATATGTATATATCATGGACTCTACCATCGTTAGACGACATGTGAGGGTTCAGCAACTTTTTGCTGAACCACACAGATGATTCGTTTATAGCGATCGTTACCTGTACAGGTGCAACTGGGAGCCACATGTCAGATGACGAAATGATCACAGAGCAGCGCGAAATGAAGTGCTTTGCTCAAGGATCACAGTGCAATGCACAATATGGGAATCGAACCCATGATCTTGCAATCCTGAGTACAACACCCTAACCACTAAGCCATATGCCTTCCTATATATATATATATACATATATATATATATATATGTATATATACATACATACATGTATATGTATATACATACATATATATATACACACATACATATACACATACATATACACATACATATATATATACACATACATATATATATATATATATATATATATATACATATATATATATAAATACACGTGTGTGTGTGTGTGTGTGCGTGTGTATGAATGATTTGAAATTGAGCTGCTATAAATGTCATGCTTATGACAACACACAAACCAGTCAGACTGGTAGAATATCGTGTGCTATCAGACAATCTTTCAAGCTGTCCCTTCAAAGACAGGATAACCTCTTTAGGACGGGTGCCGCCTTATATATAACACCCCCGACCCCCACCAGTATAGTTAATCGAGGGATTGGTATTAGGGAGGGCCTCTAAGTGCAGAAACCATAAACCATGTCTAAACAAAAATGCATCACACACACACACACACAGAAGCACATTCTTATGTGTAGTAGAGAGGGAGAGAGAGAGAGAGAGAGAGAGAGAGGGAGAGAGAGAGAGAGAGAAGTTGAAAGATTTAGAAAGCATTAAAGAAATCTCCAAGAACAGGAGTGGCAAGGATGTGACAGGAATAAAAATAAGAAATCCCCACCCCACCCCAAAAAAAAAAAAAAAAAAAGTGCAAAACAAGGGAAACATTGTAGTTGGCTTTGATCAAAGAACCAACTTCACAGCACCAAGAGAGAGAAATATAAAGATAGACAGGTTATATACATATACATACATATATATATATATACATGCATAGAGAGAGAGAGAGAGAGAGAGAGAGAATTAGAGACCGAGGGTGGTAAAATGCTTCTTAAAAAAATATTTATCTGGTTTGGAGCCTTATTATCAGTAGTAATAGTGGTAGTAGTAGTAGTAGTAGTAGTGGTAGTAGTAGTAATAATAGTGCACATATGGTTTGTGATGCATGTGCCTGGTGTACCCTCATCCGGCGGGTAGCCATGATGGGTATATACTGGACTTTGTATATTTGTACTCTCTCACTCAATAATAATAATAATAATAATAATAATGTTTCAAATTATGGCAAAGAGGTCAGTAATTTCAGTGGGAGGTCAAGTCAACTGCACCCCTTCCCCTCAGTACATGACCGGTACTTTATTTAATGCGAGGGTGTGTCACCATGTATGCGTACACACACACGGTTTGTCATTTGAGGCATTTATGTTTTTTGCGAGTTTTTGAGGTTTAAGGAGTGGGAGGCGCAATGAATGCGATAATTCTTGCTTTCTTGGAAGATCGGGGGGTGGGGGAGTGGAGACTTTAGGGGGATAACCGGGATATTAGACGGTGTCTGTTGTGTAAATACGACCCTGTGTATGTGTGTGTGTGAGTAGTGTGGTGTCGTACTGTAATTCTAAAACCTGAATAATATGCGATGATGATGATGATGAGGAGGAGGAGGATAAAACTGTAGGATGGAAGCAGTAATTTAATATAAAAATAATGATCTTAAAATTTGGCTTGTCGATCAGCTGCATATTTGCAAGGGAGGGAGCAAAGGGGAAAGGGCTATTGTTTTCTGAGTTGACCCCAGTATATAGCTTATATATGTGTGTGTGTATATAAATATATATACACTTATATACATATATATATATATATATTTATATATATATAGACACCTTATCTTCTCTTCTGGTGGTATTTCAACAGCAAGATATTCAATCCTTTCTCCAATATGGTCAGAATTCCAGTGTTGTAATAATAATAATAATAATAATCTTTTTCACCATAGGTAGAAGGCCTAAAATTTTAGGGGTAGGGAACTGGGCGATTTATATTGACTTTGAACTCAGAATGTTTAGAGTTGGAAGAAATGTTTGCCAGGCATTTCACCTGATCTGCTAACAATTCAGTTAGCTCAATAATAATAATAATAATGATAATAATAATAATAATAATAATAATAATAATAACAATCGTTTTTGCTATAGGTACAAGGCCTGAAATTTGGGGAGAGGTTGGGGGTTGGAAGTTGACTACATCGACCCAGGGCTCAACTAGTACTTATTTTATTGACCCCTGAAAGGGACAAAGGGCAAAGTCGACCTTGATCGAATTTGAGCTCAAAACATGAAGACAGATGAAATGCTGCTAAGCATGTTTTGCCTGTAGTGCTAACGATTCCGCTAACTCGCCATCTTAATAATAATAATAATAATAATAATAATAATAATAATAGCAATAGAATTTGTAGATGAGAAGTGCTGTCAGTTGAATAAAATGCAGCAGTTTCCTGATTTCACTGCTATTTCTAGCAAACAAGCTGAGCAACTGTGAACATGCATCATCTTTGGTAAAAAAGATGAAGAAGCTGGGGGAAGATTAAGATGAAGATATTAGAATAAGTTAGGTCTGATATTGTTGAGAAGAGATTCATGGGTGGCTATAGAGTGACACCCTGGGTACAGACACAATGTCAGGGTGCCCAGTAAAAAAAAGACCTGACAGGTGCAGGGATGGCTGTGTCTTCTGATATAAGCTCAGGCCGAGGATTTGGTAGACAGAAATTGAGAGCAGCCCCACTGTGTGCGTGTGTATATGTCTTTGTTGCTCCTCACCACTTGACAACCGGTGTTTGTGTGTTTGCGTCCCCGTAGCTTAGCAGTTGAGCACCAGTCTTTAAAAAAAAAAAAAAAAAAAAAA
>NC_069010.1:7533247-7534583 GCF_001194135.2 Octopus bimaculoides
ATGGTTTCAAATGTTGGCACAAGCCCAGCAATTCTGAGGGAAGAGGGTAAGTCAAATTACATCTACCCCAGTGCTCAACTGGTACTTATTTAATCCACCCCAAAAGGGCTGAAAAAGCAAAGTCGACCTCAGCGGAATTTGAACTCAGAACGGTAAAGATGGACAAAATACCGGTAAGCATTTCTTTCCAATGTGCTAACAATTCTGCCAATTTTGAGGAGAGGGGGGGGGGAGCTAGTTGATTATAATTGACGCCCCCGAAATAAGAGGAACATTTTAAGCAGTAATGGAAGTGAAAAGTGCCTCGAGAAAATGAAGGGAGATAGTTCTGTCACTCATTCGCTAATTTCTGTGGTGACAGATATTTATTTAGCAGAAGGAAATTACAAAAGCAGGTCGGACTCATCCCACGTATGCACACGATCATTTAGCACCACACATGCAAAACACAAAACAATAATTTATAACATCGCGAAGATTGTCTGATTAACAAAGATCTTGGATTCCAAGTGCGATAAATTTAGAACGATCGTGTAAGTTAGAGTTATCTCCCTTCCAGCTAAGTTAGAGTTATCTCCCTTACAGCTGTGAAACGTGTCGAAGTGTTGTGTGACTTAAGAGTACCTGAGGGTATTTATCAGCAAAGGTTGATTTTTATGTGTAAAAAAAAAAAAAAAAAAAAAGGAAGGAGTGGAAGGAAGGAGGGAGGGAGGAGGGCAGCTGAACATCGAAGCTGTACAGCGTTTTGATACCAATATGCAGCACCGAAAAGAGAGAAGAATGATAGTGTGGTGTGTGTGTGTGTAAGACCAACAACACTACGAAGTATTACAGTAACTTAAGCACTATATTAGAAGCAGACAGGATGGAGAAAAGTTCCATGGAGTAGCAGTTGTACATCCAACTATACATACAGGAACTATCATACATATATATATATATATAATTAATTTATATAAGGGCGTTACTATACAATAATGACTCACGCTAAGAGGGACTCCAAAAGTCAAAACTACCAATTTATGGGGAAAAAATGATGGTTTTTTTTTCCCCGTATGAGGTTTTTTCACTCTAACTAGTTGATAAATTCTTATAAAGTTTTTATCTTAATATTGTATTATATATATATATATATATATATATATATATATAAGTCAGTAAATAGTGGGGTTGTGTTAACCGCACGTGGAGAAATAATAGGAAAATGAAAAAAAAGCCAGAATGCTGAACTGGAAGCATATTTTAATAAAGATTTCTTCTAACCGGTTTTCATTGCGAAAAGCAAATTATCAAGAAGAAGAAGAATGAAAATGTTTTTTTGTACTTCTTTGTAAAA
>NC_069010.1:7534995-7535781 GCF_001194135.2 Octopus bimaculoides
AAACATAGAGAAATATAAAATGAAGAACTTATGAACTAATACAATTAGCATCTTAGAGGAGGAATTTTAACACAGATTAAGAAATTATTATTATTATTATTGTTGTTGTCTGGGGTCACACAAAATACTGCCGGGAAGTAAAAGAAAAAAAAAAAAAGTAAACAGCAGTCAATTCTTCTGAATATTCTCCTTTGTTCCCTAATAATGGTAATAATAATAATACTAATAATCCTTTCTACTATAGGCACAAGGCCTGAAATTTTGTGGGAGGGGGCAAGTTGATTATATTGACCCCCAGTGATTCACTGGTACTTATTTGACCGACCCCGAAAGGAAGAAAGGCAAAGTCAACCTCGGCAGAATTTGCCAGCGTTGCCACCTTAAATAATAATAATCATCGTTATTGTTATTATTATTTGATCATTTAAATGCTTATTGACTATATTGTAATATGATGTAATACTTACGAGCCAGTTTCAACAAGGGCAATTGGTGATCCAGCATGGCCGTAGCCCTGGTGATTTAAAGATAAAACTAAAGAGTTTTATGAAATAAGCTATGTTGAATGTCTCAACTTCACACACACACACACATGGGATACATATATTAAGCATATATATACATATATACATACTTCAATACAGGAAGAAAGTCTCAGGAACAACAAAGAACATGCATATATTATTGAAGACATGGGACATTATAGAAATAAGAAAACCTTAAGCATTATATATATATGTATATATATGTATATACATGTATATATATATATATATATATATATAT
>NC_069010.1:7539271-7541287 GCF_001194135.2 Octopus bimaculoides
TATATAAAATATATACACATATGGATGTTAGCTGAAATTAAGCAGGGCATTATACACACAGCAGTAGATATCTTTATACACTTATTATATATATATATGTATTTATACGTATATATATATATATATCTCACACACAGCAGTACACATCAGGATAATGACTTCTTGTTCAATGGAGACATAAATCAGACAAGAAGTAAACAGTTTTTTTTTTATACATGTGAAGCAGGGGGAGAGTGAGTGATGACTGACCATGGAGGTGTGGTGGTGGTGGTGGTGGGTCTGATTGTGTGTGTGTGACAAAGCTCTTCGACTGATTGCACAAAGGTATTTTCCGAGGCGGCCCAAAGTACCCCTAGCACCCGAGTAAGAACAAGCAAAGGAAAACGTTATTTAGAAACAAGAGGGCGCCAGCTGGTATTCTGTAGGACAAACAGACAGACAGACATGCATGCATACACTGAAACTTCTTTATTCATTTCACCTAAGAATCTCAAACTGACCTTGATACCTACACACAAAGCATTCATGCTTAGACAATAAACAGGATCAAAATATCAAACACAAATCATACAGTGACGGATTGGTTGCTCAGCACCACCACAATACACACACACACACACATATATATATTAATAAACAAATATAGATTAGAGTGAGGGATTATCAAGCCAGGTAAAATACTTCTTAAAGCTCTCTGCTAATACAAATACACCAGACTAATAAAACCTTTTTCAGATTGGTACGGAACTCTAGGATAATCCAATGGCAAGATCTAAAACCAAAGTCCATCACCAGTCGACTTTCTAAATCCAAGACTGCATTACCCAGTTAATCTGGGCCATTTTTTTAACAGGGTGATATCCAAGAAAAAGCTTCCATAATGGGCTTTACATAAAAAAATACGTAACACCCATTGTTTATGCCTTTTCTCATACATAACTAAATAAATGGCAACGGAACGAAAGTCCATTACATAACTTCTTGTCCTTTTGTCATTTATCTAATTTTATATTTATGCTCTGTACTTAACAAATGTTTTATTCTGAAGCGTATGTCTTATCGAGTTCCAGAAGCAGGTTATTAGGATTGCTAAAGCACCTTGTACACAGTGTAAAGAAACTGTAGTGAAGCAGGGCATCCAGCCCCAGAAACCACGACAAGTGGAACACAAAGCAGTCCTAGGCCCATTGGATCTTGTCCAACTATCTGACTTATGCCAGCATAGAACATGGATATTAAATAATGACGATGATGGATATATTATATATAGATATGCCTGCCATCAACAATATTATATATATATATATAACACACACACACATATAATAGTTGGTCGGTATTAACATTTTATGTATTTAAGCAAACTGGTTGAGATTAGCAATTATATATGGATGTCCGTAAATTCTAACGAGAAAAATTAAGTTGTACAATCAACAGAGTTACCTGCCCATGGAATTATCTATGTGGCTGAATACTCCACAGAATCCTAATTTGCAGTCAGCAAGGAAGGAACCTGGTGTGATATACCGGACGAGCTTCCACACAGTTTCCGTCTACCTGATTCTGCTCAGAAGGTTTGCCACTGTCTCAGAAGGAAATTTTCCAAGAGATGCTGTGCAGTGGAATTGAACACATGGCCTTGTGGTTACAAAGCCTTCAGCGATGCAGTGCTTACACTACCACACATACACACATATCTATATGATGGTGGGTTAGTGGAAATATTAGAGTGTGGTTGAATGCTGCCTTGCTGTAATCTGTGTTGAGTGTTTGTTTGTCAGCAATCTAGGTGACCATACTGGTGCCAGAGGCCAGAGTGTATTAGCCCTTGGCTTGCCCTCCTCTTGGACAACATCAGTGGAACACAGATGGAGATTTGCTAGAAAGGTCATTTGCTGGTCATCCACAAAGTACACCCTTGCCCAGGGCCATACATACAGCTGCAGGTACAGTCGACCATGATTGATAAGGACCTTAAATCTATGTACGTATGTGTATATATATATATATATATAT
>NC_069010.1:7543849-7545189 GCF_001194135.2 Octopus bimaculoides
TAATTTGTTTGGGCAAAGAACAAAAAAAATGTTTTATATATATATATTCCAGATAAGGTGTTGGAAGGAGTAGTTTAGGTGGAGTGGGGTGGGGAAATGGGGGGGCGAGAGAGTCCTCAGCCCCCTCCCCTCCACACAATAGAATCTGGCAGCAAAAATTATGTAAGAATTTTCATTTTGTTTGTTTTTTCCCTTTTTTTTAATAAGAAAATAAGATGCCTTCCCGGGGTCCCACTCCCAGCAAAGGATACATTCGTTAAAACAGGGGAGAACAGAACTAATTAGTAAAAACCACATGTGCATTCGTGAATCCGTGTACGTATATATAGAAGTATACGTGTGTATGTGTGTATATGTACACACACATACATAACTATGTATATACTTACATCGATATATATATACCTATATATATATATATATGTTGATGTAAGCACCCACTACACTCTCGCGGAGTGGTTGGCATTAGGAAGGGCATCCAGCTGTAGAAACTTTGCCAGATCAGATTGGAGCCTGGTGTTGCCATCTGGTTTCACCAGTCCTCAGTCAAATCGTCCAACCCATGCTAGCATGGAAAGCGGACGTTAAACGATGATGATGATGATACATACATACATACATACATACATAAATGTATATACTGAATTTAAAAAAAAAAAACCCTGCGCACCCTACCAAAACACAACTCGTATTTGTATTAAAAATAAAAGTAAATATACTCAGGAAACACACACACACACATAGGTGCCAAATAATATGGAAATATCGTTAATGCCCTTAACATTTCATCAAACTAATAACAATAATAACAATAATAATAATAATAATAATAATAATAATCTTTTCTACTCGTTTGGAGGCATGGGCTAGTTGACTACATCCACCCTCGACTGGTACTTATTTCATCAACCCAGAAAGGAAAGAAGGGCTAAGTCCACCTTGGCGGACTTCAAACTCAGGACCTGAAGACAGAAGCAACGTCACCAAGTGTTTTGACTGGAGCAATTTCACCAACTCCTCTGCTTAATTATAATAATAATTATAATAATAATAATAATAATCTTTTCTACTCGTTTGGAGGCATGGGCTAGTTGACTACATCCACCCTCGACTGGTACTTATTTCATCAACCCAGAAAGGAAAGAAGGGCTAAGTCCACCTTGGCGGACTTCAAACCCAGAACCTGAAGACAGAAGCAACGTCACCAAGTGTTTTGACTGGAGCAATTTCACCAACTCCTCTGCTTAATAATAATAATAATAATCCTTTCTACTATAGGCACAAGGCCTGAAATATTGGAGGAGTTGATTAGATCCACCCCAGTACGCAACTGGTACTTA
>NC_069010.1:7545362-7547266 GCF_001194135.2 Octopus bimaculoides
TAACTGGTACTTAATTGGACCCTGGAGGAATTTGAACTCGGAAACGTAGCGACAGGCGAAATACCACTAAGCACTTCGCCCGGCGTGCTAACGATTCTGCCAGCTCGCTGCCTTAATAATAATGATGATGATGATGATGATGATGATGGTGGTTTCAACATTTTAGCACAGGTCCAGCAATTTTAGGGGACAGGTGTTGGTATTTCCTTTGCACTTTATTTTTATCGACCTCCCATAGGATTTGAACTCAGAACCGAAAGGGTCAGAAGAAATACCAGTAAGGACAAGGGCAGTGGATTACATCGGCCCCCTACTCCCTAGTGCTCAACTGGACCTCTGTTTCATTGACCCTGGAAGGACAAAGAAGCAAAGTTGACCGCGGCAGGATTTGAGCTAAGCATGTAACGGGTTGGAAGAAATGCTGCTGGAGTATTCCGTCCGACATGCTAATAATAGTCCTTTTTTCTACTCTTTTGTGGGGGCAGGGGCAAGGTTGACTACATCCACTCTCCACTGGTGCTTATTTCATTGACCCAGGGAAAAAAATGAAGGGCAAAGTCCACCCTGGTGGACTTTGAACTCAGGATGTAAATACAGAAAAGCAACGCTCATAGAGATGTGGTGCAGGTGTTTTGAAGACGCAAAGAATCTGGATTGAGCATCAACATTCGTTTGATAAAACAGTGTGTATAAGTATATATATATATATACATATGTGTATATATATACATATATGTGTGTATATATACATATATATATGTGTATATACATATATATATATATATATATATATATATATATATATATATATATATATATATATATATATATATATATATACACATATATGTATACATACATATATATACATATACGTATATATATATATGTATATATACATATATATATGTATATATACATATGTGTGTGTGTATATATAGTCTAGTGGTTGGGTATGAACCTCATGGTCCAAAGATTGAAGGTTCAGTTCAATTCCAGGCTTAGGCAGCTGATTGTGTTCTTGAGCAAGGCACTTCATTTCATGTTGCCCTAGTTTACTAAGCTGGAGCACCCCCACACTCTGTGTTTTGCTGTTTAACAACATTCCAAGACCCATGGCTGACATCATTTCCATTCATTGGAGATGTAAAGCTTTGTGCCTGTCCCAAAGGACCCTGAAGGCCGTTAGCAGTGTTGTAAAACAGAAGGAGTGAAACAGGTTGACCGAAGGCCTAGTTTGCTGACCCCTACAAAGGAGAAATAATTCACCAGTGAGTTACGGTACATGACCCTCCCTGCTGGCTGCAACCAGAGGCTGTTTAAATTCAAGGTTTTGATTGTTTAAGGAGAAAAACCCTTCCAGAAAAATGAATTTATGGGAGGCTAATTACTTGGAAAATAACAAGGTTCTTATATCAGAAATGGTACGGATGAGAGAGAGAGAGAGAGAGAGAGAGAGGAGGGGGTAGTGGTCAGAGGTCAAACTCCAATGGTCACATCGTGGAGTTTGAACCCAGACAGCAGGATTTATCTGGATAAATAGTAATGCATGATTTTCAGTTGAATATTTTAGCATCACGGCCACAATATTGCCCTATGTCTCAAAAAATAAAAAGGATAAATAATAATAATAATAATAACAACAATAATAATGACAGCTTCAAATTTTAGCACAAGACCAGCAATATTTTTACGGGGGAAAGGGGTTAGTTGATCACATGACCAACACTCACCTAGTACTTTTATTTTTATCGACCCTGGTGATAATAATTATAATGCTTAGAAATCATTTGAAAAAAAATTACGAAATATTTGCTTGACCACAGCCATTTCTTTCTTATTAGCATCGTTATACATACTAATTAATACTGAATGTAAAAAAAAAAAAAAAAAAAAAAAAAAAA
>NC_069010.1:7547827-7548672 GCF_001194135.2 Octopus bimaculoides
ACACACACAGTTGTGGAGAGAGAGATATTTATCTTAAAAATGTCACAAACAGAAAAGAAAAAAGCAAAAGGGAGACAGCACACAACTCGCAGCCAATGGTGGAGATTCTCTGGAAGGAACGTCAACGTTTGCAGTTGTTATGGCAGTGACAAAAAAAAAAAAAAAAAAGGTCATACTTTGTTAACTTGTTTTAGTTATTGGGACAGCTGCCATGCTGGGGCACTATCTTGAAGGGCTTAGTCGGATAAACCAGTCCCAGAATTTAATTTTTTGAGCCTGGTGCTGATTCCATTGGTTTATTTCGCTGAACTGCTAAGTTACAAGGCTGTAAATAAACCAACACTTGCCATCAGATGGTTAGTGATGGTGGTGGTAGCAGGGCAAACACAAACATATATATATATGTATGTGTGTGTGTGTGTGGTTTCGTAGGCTTAGGCCCAGCAGAAGACACTTGCTCAGGGTGCAGCACAGTGGAATTGAAACCAGGATCTTGGTGGGTGGGAAGCAAAATACTTATTACAGAACCATTAGCAGCAGCAGCAGTAGTTGTAGTAGTAATAGTAGAATAGGTATTGTGTGTCTTGAAATTGAAGTACTAAAGATGGTATAAAGGGGAAGAATGAAGAGATTCGACTGCTAAGTATAGCAAGTCAAATAGGTGTACATGTGTAGACACCATACTGGTGGAGAATGACTGTTAATCCTGACAAGAACGCAGTAGCACCACCACTACCATCAATCATCAATCATCATCATCATCATCATCATCGTCATCATCATCTGTAGCAGTAGTGAAAGGTATTCTTTCTACTAAAAACGCAAGACTTAAAATTTTTTTTTGA
>NC_069010.1:7548772-7549282 GCF_001194135.2 Octopus bimaculoides
GCAGATGAGCCAGGTGAGGGTGACATTCTGAAGTGTCCTGTCCTGGGTTCAATCCTGGGAAGAAGGTAAGAGTGTATTTATTTTTTTCGTTTATACAAAAATTAAAAAAAAAAAGAGAGTTACCTTCTTCTCCCATCCTGACCAGGATTGAACCCCGTGAGCAGGACACTTCAGAATGTCCTCCTCCTCACCCAGCTCATCTACACTCACCTTTACCACCACTCCATCAGGAGAAGATCCCCGTGTTACCAGTGAAAAAATGCAGAATCGACCCAAGATAACAGTATGGTGTGGAATGACTTTGGACAGGATTGTGGGTCCCTTCATCCTTCATGATACTATGAACGCCGAAAGGTACCTCACTATGTTGAGAGATGAAGTTTGGCCAATCATCAGTGTTTGGGACAATATTGAAGATTTAATTTTCATGCAAGATGGTGCTCCTCCACACTTTGCTATTGTTGTTCGTGAATGGCTGAATGCCCAATTTCCTGGGAAATGGATGGGTCG
>NC_069010.1:7552452-7553556 GCF_001194135.2 Octopus bimaculoides
AATATAAGAAACTGTGGGTGGTGCATTCTAAACTTGTGATGGGGGAGGGGGTTTCGGATGGGTCGCTTGTAATAATAATAATAATAATAATAATAATAATAATAATAATAATAATAATAATAAAAATAATAACAACACCATTGACAACGGAAACAACAAGCTTGAGAAGATTCTTACCTCCATGCAGTGACTGATTGAAGAGCTCACCTACAATGGGGCCCACATCTCAGCTGGTTTTGCTGTAAAGGGTCCCCCCTCGAATGTGGAACGAGAAAGGGAGGGGGACGAAACGGAAAGAGGGGGGGTGCTCTGTGCATTGATGGGAACAAACAAGAAAAAAATGACTGACCGATGCCGCCACCACCACCACTAACTAAAGAGAAACAACAACAATAGGGGCCACAACAACAACAACAACGACAACAACAATGATGACGACAACACCAAGTGCGAACCTAATGAGCAAAGAGGTTCGTTAACTTACAGCATTGACTAACAGTAGAGGCAGGAACCAGTTCAAACCAGTCGACGCTATTGTAGTCGGTTACATCTAGAGAGAGAATTAAAGTTGCTACTAATTAACACAGGACAACAAACAAACAAACAATTTAACGAGGTAATTAACACAAGCACCACGGTCAGTGAAATTCATTATAAAAGGCCAGGAGTATTCTCCTGGGCCTCCCCATCAGAATTTCACATGACAGCGACATATAAACAATGACACAGAGACACACACACACACACATTTTCATCATCATCATCATCAACATATTTTTCATTTAACCCTTTCGTTACTAACCCGGCTGAAACCACCTCTGGTTCTGTAGTACAAATGTCTTGTTTTCAAAAGTTCTGAATTAAAATCTTCCACCCAACTTTAAGTCACAATTTATGTTCCTAACACTAGCTGAATGATAACTAAGTTACTTTACTAAGTTCTTTGTTATATTTAAAATCAATTGAAAGAAACACAGAGCATTTCAACAGAAATATGGTAACAAAAGGGTTAAAGTCACCATGATATTTTTAATCCTTTTGATACCAACCTGGCTGAAACCACCTCTGGTTCTGTAGTACAAATGTCTTGGTTTCATAAGTTCT
>NC_069010.1:7556441-7557314 GCF_001194135.2 Octopus bimaculoides
GGCTGTGTGGTAAGTAGCTTGCTTACCAACCACATGGCTCCGGGTTCAGTCCCACTGCGTGGCACCTTGGGCAAGTGTCTTCTACTATAGCCTTGTGAGTGGATTTGGTAGACGGAAACTGAAAGAAGCCCGTCGTATATATGTGTGTGTGTTTGTGTTTGTCCCCCCCACCATCGCTTGACAACCGATGCTGGTCTGTTTACGTCCCCGTAACTTAGCGGTTCGGCAAAAGAGACTGATAGAATAAGTACTAGGCTTCCAAAGAATAAGTCCTGGAGTCGATTTGCTCGACTAAAGGCGGTGCTCCAGCATGGCCGCAGTCAAATGACTGAAACAAGTAAAAGAGTAAAAGAGTAACAGTGGTACCTTTACTTGAGAAACAAGGAGTAAGAGTTTGCGACAGGAAGAGTACTTCCATGCAAAATCCTAACTACTTTCTGTCTAACCCATGCCAGCACGGAAAAAATGGAAGTTAAACACACACACACACACACACACAAATGCACAGTCATACACACACGATCACATGAATATATTTAGAGAAACGTACATATATATTTACAAACACACAAACACATATACAAAAGCTACTGAGGGAGCGTCCACGTGGTCACATAACCTGCAAGAAATAGAAGCCAAAGCTACACAAATCACACCCCAACCATCTCCAGGAAGAAGGATGGATCTAGTTAATTAATACAAAGTGTAATTAATATGCACTGTGCTTAATGATCTGAAATGAAAGACAATATGGGCAACACGTTAAACACATCTTGCTAAACTACCTAACCCATCCCATCATGGGAAACAGATATTAAATGATGATGATGATTGATATATATATATATATATATATATATATATATATATATA
>NC_069010.1:7558114-7561407 GCF_001194135.2 Octopus bimaculoides
TATATATATATATATATATATATATATATATATATATATATATATCAATCATCATCATCATTTAATATCTGTTTCCCATGGTGGGATGGGTGAGGTAGTTTGGCAAGAACTAGTAAGCTGCTTGCTGGGCAGCATTGAGCTCCAATGTCATCATTGGCTGAGTACTCCACAGACACACATACCCTTAATGTAGTTCTCAGGGAGAAAGCTGACCCTTCTGAAATACAAGTCCAACTCATTTTTGCCAGCTGAGTCGGCTGGAGCAACGTGAAATAAAGTATCTTGCTGAAGGACACAACATGTCACTGGGAATTGAACACGTAACCTTATGACCATATGAGCCGAATACCCTAACCACTCAGCCACCCACCTTCACAGTAACAGAGATGACTATCAACATTCTTCACATTCATTCACACGGAAGTGAAACATTTTATCAATGATCACCACAGGTAAACAAAACAAATACATGCACAACGTCATAGGCAGAGGACAGATAAACCGAATAATATCAAAGTCTTTTGTTCTCATCATCTGAAAACAAGATATTATTTGATAAAAGTGATTGATAAAAATGCGACTAATGAATAGAAGATTGATGAATTAGAACAGGTAAGAAATGCGATTGATAAAGATGAAACATGAAGGAATCAACACAATATATACAAAAAAAAAAAAGAAAGATGTAATTGAATAAATACACGATGAAGTACAATAGACAAAGAAATTTAATTTAACCCTTTCAATACCGGTCTGCTTGAGACCACCTTTGGTTCTGGTACAAAGCTGTTACCGTTTTCAGTTCAGTTCTAAAACGTTTCCAAAGTTGCACTTGTCTTGCAAGTCTGTTCATTTGATCTGAGAACGTGCTTTGGAAACGAAGTAGCTACATTGCTAATGAGCCATCTGAGCTGTTTAATTAAACACAGAACTGTTTAATTTCACTTTAAATAGATTTCACGAAGTGTCGGAATTTTCATCACACATCAGGTGCAGCTGTGACTGTGTGTGTGTGTGTGTGTGTGGTTTAGAAGCTTGAAACCGAACCACATGGTTCTGGGTTCAGTCCCGCTGCATGGTACCTTGGGCAAGCATCGTCCACTATAGCCCTAGGATCTGGTAGATGGAAACTAAAAGAAGCCCATTGTATCATCATCATTTAGTGTCTGTACTTCATGCTGACATGGGTTAGACGTCTTGACTGGAATTGGTAAACTGAAGAGCTATACCAAGTTCTGATTTGGCATGGTTTACTACGGCTGGATGTTCTTCCTGATGCCAACCACCCCAAGAGTGTAATTTAAGAAAAAATAAATAAGTAAGTAAATGAGTGGAAGCTAAACCACTGAGTGTGTTAAATAATAAGGTACCAAAACAGAATTACTCTCCCCAGACACAACAAAAGAATGTATAAGCAAGCAAAATTTAGGTTAGTTAAAGTATATTTCAACTGCTAAAAGACAAATGCACAGCAGTCAACATGGACAAAATACCTTTCTTATTGTAAGAAGGTATGAAGACACTTGGTTTGTTCTGTGTCGCCATCTATCAGGAATCCCAGTTTTTTGACTCTAGTCAATGAGATGTACGCAAGAGAGACAACTCTGAACAAACTTATAAAGCAATCGCTTTTATGTGAAATTCAGTCAACAATATTATGTGTGTCGCTGCCATACAAGCAGTGTCGTTTGTTTCCAATATCCTGCAAAAACATGTCTGCTTTTGGGGGAGGAAATATTACCTTGCTTGGAAACAGGCGCGAGTTGCTGACAGGAAGTGCATCCAGCTGTAGAAAACTCTGCCTGCAAAAACAAATTCTGTCTGATCCGTGCAAGAACAGAAAAGTTGACGTTAAAATGCAGCTGTGTGCTGCCAATCTGTGACTTGCCTACTGACATGGTTCCATTGCAACCGACCAAATTGTGCAACAATGTGCAACATTGCACAATGCTATGCAATGGAAATTTCAACACCTCATGAGATAAATTTGAAGTAAGTTTAACAGCTCTGCAAGTTAATTAAACGGCTAAAATGGTGGTTCATACACAACGCCATGGAAAAACAAAACGATTATTTCAAATTCTTCCAAATTCTATATAGTTTTTATCAAGATTTACTGAAATGCATACAAATAATGAATTCTATATGAAACATTGTAAAGAAAGGGTTAAAATAAACTCACACAGCAACAGACAATTTCTGCAAAAAGAACCCAAAACACACAAAAAAAAAAAGCATGCGCTAATTGGTTAGTTCGTTTGCGATAATGAAAAAAGTTTTAAAAGATTACAAAAAAAAAAAAAAAAAAAAAAAAATATATATATATATATATATATAAAAAAAAATCAACTTTAAAAAAAGTGAGTATGGCAGCTTTATCCCACAACCTGATGTGGTCAGTTTGGGTGGGTGAGAGACTTGTATTATGGCTGGACAGAGCATTGTTAGCAAGTTTTTAACCAAACACCAAACTTTTATCGGCACAAAAAAAAAAAAAAAAAATAGCTGAAACTGTGGTTAATAAGGTTTGATTGAGGAGAGAGCGATAGAGAGAGAGGGGAGCGGGTGAGAGAGACAGAGAGAGTGGGGAATAGAGATGATGATGATAATAATAGCCCGGCCAGGAACAGCCCTCATCCTACACAGGGCACGATCGGTTCAATAATACAACCCAAATAAAACAATCCAGAAACACAAGACAGCCTCTATATAGTAAATGCCCAATAAAAATAAACAACCCCACGACATGTACTCTACCGGGTGGATACCCAACAGGAGAACACAACTCACATTACACACACAACACAAACAATAAAACAACAAAAAACCTGCAACCAGACCCCATAAAAAAACAGAAACTGATGCAATACAATACCAGGAAGAGTTTGTACTCTAATTGTACCCCCAATAACAAAAAAAGACAGAACACACAATGCTGCACACACACCACACAAACATGGGGGTGTAACAGGCAGAAATCTGCTTGAAACTATCAAATGTCTAATAATAATAATAATAAAGCCCTGATGCAGTACCAGAGAGTGGCTCTCATGGTTTCTGATCTTAACTGATTGGAAGTGTTATCATGTACGTTGTTTTGTCTTGGTATAAAAAGATGGCCTACAGCAAATATTCTGCTCAATACCACAGATTTGCTAATGCCCTGATGCAGTACCAGGCAATGGCTCTCATGGCTTCTGATCTTAACTGATTGGAGGTGTTATCATGTACATTGTTTTTGTCTTGGTATGAAAGATGGGCTACAGCAAATATTCTGCTCAATACCACAGACT
>NC_069010.1:7561911-7562908 GCF_001194135.2 Octopus bimaculoides
ATTAACTACTGTAATAAACACATTTTTACGTGTTTATTACAGTAGTTAACGTGAGGCATTCTTGTATAGTTATGCCCTTATATATATATAGTTTTAGGGAAAATAAAGCTCAATTTAATTTTAATTTCTTATAAATTGATTTTAATTGAGTTTTTACCTGTAATTTTGGATTTTGTCCCTAATATTATATATATATATACAGACATGACCAAGTAAGTAGTTATATCCACTGGACAATATGCCAACACTACAACATAAAAATTAACAAGAAATGGTATAAACATGTGCCAAACAAGGTATATGACAATGACCGGGCCACGATCATCTGGCATGTGCCTGTTCAAACTGACAAAGAAGTCAAAGCTAATCACTCAGACTTAATAATCAACGAGGGCAAAAGATAAACACTTACTGACAGACCAAAAGCAGTCCCTGCTGACCAAAATACAGCCCAAAAGGAAGTGGAGAAATTGTCAAAGTACAAAGACCTCAAAATTGAAGAGTCCAAGATGTGCGGGGAGTATGAAGGTGAAAACAATACCAGTAATAACTGGGGCATTGGGTATGATAAAAAAACAAAAAACATAGAGGCTCGACCTGAACACTTGACAGCCCTGCCAGGAACAGCCCTCATCCTACACAGGGCACTATCGGTTCAATAATACAACCCAAATAAAACAATACAATACGAGGAAGAGTTTGTACTCTAATTGTACCCCCAATAACAAAAAAAAAAAACAGAACACACAATGCTGCACACACCCCCCACAAACACGGGGGTGTAGCAGGTGATGCATTAGAAATCTGCCTGAAACTATCAAATGTCTAATAATAATAATAATAATAATTCTTTTATTCTTCTACTTGTTTCAGTCATTTGACTGCGGCCATGCTGGGGCACCGCCTTTTAGTCGAGCAAATCGACCCCAGGACTTATTCTTTGTAAGCCTAGTACCTATTCTATCGGTTTCTTTTTTGCTGAACCGCTAACTTACGG
>NC_069010.1:7563775-7565664 GCF_001194135.2 Octopus bimaculoides
CCAAAGCAGGTGATAAAAAACACACACACACACACACGCACACACACACAGAGAAAAAAAAAACAAAAACAAGAACAAAACAAAACAAAGAACAACCCAACCCTTTCTATTCCGAAAACTGAGACACTTCTTGGCATTTTCAAACAGAGAGGAGAAGCAGTTAGTAAGAGAGGTTTAGGGGCAGTAGCGGGGCCCAGCGTGTGACTCCTATAGTATGCGCAACTGAAACCCCTAAAAAGGGCATCCTATGGGATAATTTACACAGATAGATAGATTATCAATATACGGTTACCCAACCCCTTTCAGGGGTAGGCGGAGAAAACTACAGAGTTTAGCACTTCTATTGGGATCTTGGTTATCTTTATCAGAGTTCACTCCCATAAGGCTGTCTATCAGTCATGTTAATCCTATTAGTCAGCATCCGTGACCAGCAAAGGTCACGGATGCTGACAAACCCTCCCAAACCTTTACTAATTATCAGAACACCCACTTTAATATAAATCATGTAATTAATAACTCGACCAATCAGAGACCTCTAGACAATTCACTTGATAGTCACACAAACATCCATCTTTACATTATACATACATGCATATACATACACACACATATATATACACATACACATGTATACACATACAAATATCCTTCCATTGAAACCAAGACCCACTGGAAGGCATCCAAAGGAGATCATATGAGGTTGATCACCTCGCTGGAAACAGCAACCAACTCTCCTCAAATCACATGACTATCTTAGAAGAAAAAAAGGAAGGACACGTTACAGCAGTGTCCCCGTGATGCGGAGGTGGGGATGGAGGGAGGGAGTCTGCATGAACTGAAATGGGACAACAAATTAATATCATTTAATAAAATCCAAATAGTTTAATTAAAACTTGTTTTTTTACCCTTCAGCATTTAAATTGGCCATATCCAGCCTATCACACCCAACCTACAACGCCTTCCTAAAAATAAACAATTCAGATCAATGAAATTTCAAAGCTACCACACAATGAGTAAAAGGGTTAAGCTTTAACCCCTCAACACCCTAACCTGGATGCCAAGGGGTTCAAGCCGTACTATGGCACTGGTGTAAAGAAAGACAAATTACAAAGGGAGTGGGGTGGGGCACACTCCATTTTGTCTTCTTAATAGGGAGGAAGTGTAAGATGATGAGCTCGCAGAATTGTTAGCATGCTCGGCAAAATGCTTAGCGGCATTTCATCCGTCTTAATGTTATGAGTTCAAATTCCTCTGAAGTTGACTTCGCCTTTCATCCTTTTTGGGGTTGATGTAATCAATTTACACTCTTGCCCAAAATTGCTGGCCCTGTGCCAAAATTTGAAAGCATTATTACTAAGTGAGAGAGCAGCGCATGCCATCAAAGTAACACTGGGCTACAAATATATAAAGCTCGGCATACCAATCATGACTACCCCGTCTGATACGGGTGCACCAGGCACATGCATCACAACCATACGTGCACGATATGGTGATCTCATATCAAGATAAACAGCGCATGATCTCGCAGGTGGGGGCCCAGTTAGAATTTTCTTCACTGAAAAGGTCCCTGAATAAGACTTACTCTTTTAATTGTTTCAGTCATTTGACTGCTGCCATGCTGGAGCACTGCCTTTTAGTCGAGCAACTCGACCCCCAGGACTTATTCTATAGGTCTCTTTTGCTGAACCGCTAAGTTACGGGGACGTAAACACACCAGCATTGGTTGTCAAGTGATGTTGCGGGGACAAACACAGGCACAAACACATATCTACATATACAACTTATTCCATATAAAGTATAAGAGAAATTACCCATAACAGTTAACTTCTACATGCTAGAAAACAGCCATAAACGACCGAAAACCACAAAGTTTATATATATATATATAT
>NC_069010.1:7566558-7567618 GCF_001194135.2 Octopus bimaculoides
AAAAAAAAAGATTAAAGAAGATCTTTATTTTTTTTTTTTAAAGAAGTGGATTAAGAATAAAACCAGCACTAAAAAAACCCAGCAATGTTAATGGGAAAAAAAAAAAAAAAAACACCCAACTCCACCAAAACAGCAAAATTTTGTTATGTGTGAAGAGCAACTGCAAAGAAGAGGAGGGTAAGGAGTAGGAAGAGGAGGGTAAAGGTGGGAGATTAGATGGTTGAGGGAGGAGGAGGAAAGTGGAGGCACGCACTCAAACCTACCTTTCAGCTCATTTTGGTAACACTTAAGACGGTCAGTATTGTGAGGGTCGACTAGCCAGATATGCATTTTGATAAACGGCTCCCGGCCCTTTATACTTAGCATGTGCCATGGTTTGGGTTTGGATAACAACTCGCTCACCGAGCCCTGCGACAGGCCGAGGACAGCTTCCCCAAACAGCCGCTGGCCCAGATTGTGAAACTGTAACACCTCTTTCACTCTGCTTGTGACCTCGAGCGTATCAATTTCGGAGGTCATCGCTGCTATTTCGAACATAGATGAGGGGTAGCCACCGGTTGCGGGACTCGCACTGCGGCTACTACCTGTCGTTCCGCTGCCAGCCCACGACACCTCATTACTGGCTTTCGTCGGCACGGGAGGCGACTGAAGTTGCCGTCCGACCGAAGCACACTGATGAGTGTCGCTTAGACATTCTGAAAAACGAGGGATATCCATTAGTGCATGACAATCCTCACACTCTCTCTGTATGGATGTGTGTGTCTACGTGTGTGTGTTCTGGTTGGTTAAGTTCTATGTATATGTGGGCTATTCATGGATGGCTGTGCGTTTGTCAGTACACAGACAAGTGTATGTCCATGCATGGCACTTTTAAAATATGTTTGTGACATATTTCAAATTTGAAAGGCAAAAAAGAGTTTTTTGTTTTGTTTTTCCATGGTAACTACAATGAATTTAATTTCAGAATTTGAAATATCACACAAACATATCTTAATTAACCTAAAGTTTGCATACGTATATGTGTGTACATATGTATGTATGTATATATATATATATATAT
>NC_069010.1:7567756-7568647 GCF_001194135.2 Octopus bimaculoides
GTTTAACATCCGCTTTCCATGCTAGCATGGGTTGGACGATTTGACTGAGGACTGGTGAAACCAGATGGCTACACCAGGCTCCAATCTGATTTGGCAGAGTTTCTACAGCTGGGTGCCCTTCCTAACGCCAATATATATATATATAGTTTGACTTTAGAGTCCCTCTTAGCGTGAGGCATTTATGAATAGTAATGCCCTTATATAAATAAATATATTCATTGGGAATAAATGATGCATTTTTCCCTTATGAGGTTTTTTCACGCTAACTACTTGATAAATTCTTATAAAGATTTTATCCTATACTTGAATTATATATATATATATTTAAATCATAAAAAAGTCAGGAGCTAGGAGAGGTGAATATATTTAACCATTTGTCATCCTTGGGAGTACAGTTGTTTCACAGCCTTCACGATCTTATAATAATTTCAGAGTATAATAAATTACACTACATGCTTGTACCAACATGGACAACAAATTTATTTTCGTATGTATGTATGTATGTATGCATACATGGACAAAGAGAATGTTGAGAAGATGGCGACCCCTGCTGGCGCTGGTGTCACATCAACCTGAGCTTAATAGAAGACATTTGCACAAAACCTCTTGGCTATGGCATGCAGTTACTTCTATGAATTTTGACCCATATTAGGGCATATGGTAGTTTTAGCTACAGGTGACTCTCATTCTGGTATCGAGTAGAACACGTGTGTGTGTATGTGTGTATGTGTCTGCAGTGGTTTTGAAGAGTGCAGCTCTGTTATTTCTCGGTTTGGTGCCAGTGTTTTCCTTTGTGGTTTGTTCTTGGCGGCTTGGTATACCATGTGGGTATGTGTGTATGTGTGTGTGTATATATATATATATATATATATATATATATACACACACACA
>NC_069010.1:7569150-7576431 GCF_001194135.2 Octopus bimaculoides
GTGTGTGTGTGTGTGTGTGTGTGTGTGTGTGTGCGTGTGTAGGGAGTGCTGCAAAGTTCCTGGCTTTTAGGGTGTGGTGATAGGCCTGGTTGGAGGGCCCAACCTTCTGAATTCTTTTACAGGGCTTAGGAAAACTGAAGCTGTAATAAGTGTGTGAATCTGAGAGAGGAATATGCTGAATAAAATCACAATTAACTGATCCTCCTGTATTTTCTGTTACCCAAAACCAGCATCCTTTCGTGTGTGTGTGTATATATATATATATATATATATATATATATATATATATACACACACACACACACAGGGTGCAATGGGTAAATTGCCACCATTTCGTATTTTTAATTTCACACATGTGCATTGTGCGTTTTCGATTTTGTCAACTACACAGTATAGTAGGGTCAGTTTGGCACTGCCTGTGAGAAAAAAACACCACCACGATGCAACTAGGCAACAAGAAATTAAGGGGGTGGGGTAGGGAGGAGAAGAAGTATCAATTATAAGCCAGTCAGTTTTAATGATTTTGTATCCTTTTAATTATGCACCACCGTCTCCATGGAGGGCCAAAATTGGAGTGGCAGCCCCAGGCAGCTGAAGTGCCATAACAAACTGGAAGGTGGACATTGGCTAAGAGTTAGCCATACTTGAGCCAACTGAGAGAAAGTGAAAGGATAGGGGTGGGGGCGAACTAAGAGGGACCCAAATCTTGGGTTTGGATGAGGATGCCAATCCTCCCTGGACACACACTGCCAAAAAATCTTGGAGTAAGTATTGAAGCCACAGCACAAACAGGATGGGAATATACCACTTTGGTGCAGGGAGGTTAGCATAGCCACTAATCAGTGTGGGTATAGGTTGATCACAACCATTGTAGGGGACACAGGTTGGTTATTACCACTGTCTAATGTAGGGGGATATAGGTTGGTTACTACCACTGTACAGTGTAGGCAGTAAAAGTTGGTCACAACCACTGTACAGTGTAGGGGGTACAGCTTGGTTACAACCACTGAATGGTGGAGGAGTATATAGGTTGGTTACTTTGCTGTGATGGATATTTTGAAGTATAATATTTGTAGAATATTCAAACAAAAAAAATAAAAAATGTATAAAACTGACTGAAAAAAAAAATACCAAAAGTAAAAAAATGGAAAAAACAATAAATTGATAAAAAATTTTTTTTGAAAATAAACTGATGATGATGAGAGAAAATGAGGAGAATTGTGGATTTGTGAAAAAAATGTTGGTATTTAATTTATGTTGAGGGACTGAGCAGGGATTGAACCTGAAACAGAACGATGTAGAACAGAAGATGGTTTGTAAAACAAAAGAGAGATACCCGGGATGTACACAGGGTGTGTGTGTAAGATGGTCGGGGGGTGGGTGGGGGTGAAAGGTGTTGTGGGTGTGGCTGCTGTGGGTAAGGTGTTGGTTTTGCAACAAGGGGGGTGGGGTGGGCCCTGAGTTTGGTCTTGCTGCAGAGCCTTAGGCAAGTGTATTCTGCCATAGGCTCAGTTTGATTGATGTGGAAACTGTGCCGAAGCCTATTATATATACCTATTATATCCATCCATACCAATACACACACACACATATATATATAGACATACATTTATATATACATACACACATACCTGCATGCTTACTATATATATATATATTTTCATCTTTTGATTTTTAATTCCTTCAGTCCTATGGACTGTGGCCAAGCTGGGGCACCACCTTGAAGAATTTTTAGTCGAATGTATCAACCCCACTGTTTTGTTTCTTTTCAAGTCTAGTGTTCTTCCCTTTAGTTTCTTTTGAGAAACTTCTAAATTATGAGGGACATAAACAAACCTACAACCAATGGTCAAGAGGTAAAGGGAAAGGAATGACAGTCTCACACACACGTGCATGTGCGACAGGCTTCTGTGCAGTTTCCGTGTACCACCAAATTTACTGATGGCACATTGGTCAGCTCGGGGTTACAACAGAAGACAATTAGCCAAGGTGCCATGCAGTGGGACTGAACCCAGAACCCTGTAGTTGCAAAATGAGCTTCTTAACTACACAACTATGCCTGCACCTATGTATGAGCACGAGTATGTTCTTTCACTCTTTTACTCGTTTCAGGCATTTGGCTGCAGCCATGCTGGAGCACCACCTCGAAGGGTTTTCAGTTGAAGATATCAAACCCAGGACTTATTCTTTGTAAGGCTTGTACTTATTCTATCAGTCTCCTTTGCCGAACTGCTACATTACAGGGACATAAATGCACCAGCATCGGTTGTCAAGTGATGTTGGGATGGACAAACACAGACACACAAATACATACATACACATATATACGATGGGCTTCTTTCAGTTTCCATCAACCAAATCAACTCACAAAGTTTTGGTTGGCCCGAGGCTATAGTAGAGGACACTTGCCCAAAGTGGTGTATATAATTCACTGATATATATATATAACAGCAGAAGATGTAAACAATGTGGTGAGAAAGCTGGAAAACCTGGGGTTTTAAGAAGAAGAAAAAAAAATCACTGTGTGATATTTGTTCTACCCAATTAGGCAATCCCTTGCCACTCTCAACAATGTAATGAAGCTATGATTGGCTCATTTGGAATTCATAACTGACATATAACAATGTAGGTCTTCACCAAATATGATGTAAAATAAAACAAATCAATAATCAAATAACGAGGAAGGTTAACGATGGGGGTAAAATCAAGGAGAAGGAATGAGGAGACTCACCAGAAGAACTCGACTCTTGACTCTGTGAATTACTGCGCATGAGTTTGTCTGGTGGGATTCGATATTGTGAAGCAACGAGTTTCGGAATTGCCTCTCCATCTTCAAGGAAGATCTGCATTCGAATAAATGGTTCACGACCTTTCTGTGTCAACATGTGCCACGGCTTGGGTCTTGCAAGTAGATCACTAACGCTACCCTGGGAAAGTCCAAGAACATTCTCACCAAACAGCCTTTGGCTGATCGAGTATTGACTCAGAGTTTCTTTCACCTGTTTCACCAGAATATCGGTGTCGATATTGGAATATTTGTCAAATTGTTCTTGAGTTATTGGCGGCAAAACAGCTTTGAGGGGTTTGGTGGATGGCGTGCCAATATGAGATCGAGTGGTTAACGAATTGGCAATGTTTTGCATTCGCTGCAAAGGTGATAAGCAGTCCGAAGGCAAATAAGAGGAGAATCTCGAAGGCTCATAGCTGTCCTGGCCATTAAGTCGTGGCCGAACCAGGCAAAAGGCACTTCCTGAATGTCGGGTGCTATCGGCAAATGCTGCTTCCGTTGTTGGTGTCTGTGGCGCGCTATGGGGTTTACTAAGATCGATTGGACCATTTGTTTGAGACGCATTCTCTTCAGAAGAACTGTCCGGTGGTTCCGTTTTGATGTTCACTTTATCCTGCTGATGAAAACTTTCCTGTGACTGTGGCGTGTTCCGGTGAATGTTCTGTGCGATACGAGCAAGCTCCTGTTGGTACATTGTACTCGCTGCCACGTTACCGGCGCTCTCGGCTGCCTGAGCGAGCTTTGTCAACTCCTCGCGATAGATGCGGGTCACCATTTCTTTGGCAGCCATCTCGCGCTCTTTGGAAGAGGAATTCTGCGAAGAGATGTTCTTGTGACTGTGTTTGCGCTCGGTTGGGGTACCAGATTCACTGCGACTTCGAGAAGAGTTCACAGAGACAGCTGAAGGACTAGACCGACCGATTGAGTTCATTGTCGCTGTGCCATTTGTGGAGGTCAATGAACTTTTGGAAGATGACACAGTGTTCTTGGAGTGTTCCTTGTATCCGGCAGAAAGTGGTACGGGTGTAGACACCTGAGGAATATGGATAAGAAAAAAATCAAGATTGAGTAACGAAGATGGTGATAATTATGAAAACGATGATGAGGATGGTGATGATGATCATGTTGGGAGATGACAGCAATGATTGTAACAACGAAAGAGATGAGAAAACGAGATGGAATTTGGAGAAGAGAAATGGTGAGTGGGTGAGTTGACTTACCTGCAATGGGTGACTTAAATTTGTGGTCAAGTCATGTACGACGGAAGGTGATCGTTGCTGGCCGGTATGTTGTATACCAGAAAAAGATTTACTCTGGATGAAGAGAAGAAGTTTACATTATTCATAGGCATCAGATTGAATTTGTTGAGACAGATCTTCTATGGCTGGATGCCCCCTTTTCTATCTTGCTGACCCAGCACCTTTTCCCAATATTAAAAAATAAGGCCAAGGCAACCTCCTTGAGCCCTATGGACTCATAAGGGCCAGTTTCCTAGCTTCCGTGGTGTGTGTGTGTGTATATATATATATATATATATATATATATATATATATATATATATATATATATATGTGGATATATAGATATATAGGGCAGGGAATCATCAATTAAAAATTTGTAGTTTTGGAATCAGTAGTTCTTTGGCTGCTATTTCTGAATTCTCAGTATGTTGGAGAAGCAGGCTACTGCTAATCCCTATATATTTATGATTATATATGTGGATATATATATATATAGGACCGTCTCAGTTGTCACAGATTTCAGAATCAACTAAGAGTCATTCAAAGCAGCGCCCTAGCATGGGCACAGTCTAATGACTGGAACAAGAAGAAGATTAAGGATATGTTCAGACTGTCTCCAGAAAACTGGAAATTCCATAAATCTGGGACACTTCAGGCCCCATGCTTGCCAGTAAATTGGTCAGGTAGTATACTACAAACTTTAAAACAATTGACAATAATACGTAACATTGAGCCATTTGATTCGTTAGTGTCTTTCTACAACTGAGGCCAGTAATTGTCCTGGAATTGCTGGCCTTTTGCAAAACTTTGAAACCAAATATTTTCACCACTCAAGACAGTGAACTGGCATAAATGTTAGCATGTCGGGCAAAATGCTGAAAATTATTTCATCTGTTTTTATGTTGGGAATTCAAATTTCCCCTGCGGTCGACTTTCATCCTCTCAGGGTCAACAAAATAAGTACCAGTTGAACACTGGGGTCGTCGATGTAAGGAACTTACTCTTACTCCCAAAATTGCTGGCCTTGTGCTAACATTCGAAACCGTTTAATTTCCTACACTCGTTTTCAGAGTGCAGCGTGTGATTATCATCATCATCATCATCATCATCGTTTAACGATGATGATGATGATGATGACGCGACACTTACATGTTCCGATGACTTCATCTTCATGGCGTGTTGAGCAGCGCTCAGAATTTGGTTGATGCGTTCTTCCGTTGCGGTATCTTCCCTCTGAGTACTAGTGATCAAACCTTGAGATCCAGCTGGAACGGGACAAAACAAGAGGTTCCAAAACTAACAACAACAACAACAGTAATAACAACACTGACCGAGAAGTGTAGCTTTCAATAAGGGAAAGGTTGCCAAGCGATGTTGGGGAGACAAACACAAACACACATACATATGCCCGCTCACGTTTTGGTATGCTGCTATATTTCATGTTGAGAACAATTTAGGTCTTAATAGACACAAGATGTGATCTATTTCTAGCGCATTAATTGTCCACGTTATTTTTTAAAATATATATATGTACATATATACGACGGGTTTCTTTCAGTTTCCGTGTATCAAATCCAATCACAAGGCTTTGGTCGGCCTGAGGCTATAGCAGAAGACATGTGGTTGGTAAGCAAGCTAACTACCACACAGCCACTCCTGCGCCTGCACATTGGGAAACACAAAATAAAAAAGAAAAAACAACAACAAAAAACATAAGTGGATTAGAGGGAGGGAGAGACAGAGACGGGTATATATGAGAGAGAGAGAGAGAGAGAGAGAGAGAGAGAGAGAAATCGATCTTACCTGGCTTCGTATAAGTTTCCTTTAACACACTGTCTGGTGGCTGCTTTTTTATACCTGCAATGTTTAAAAGATTTGCCTAAATATAATATCAAGACAGTGAGGATGGGACACAGTGGTTGTAGACCCAGTGGTCATTTCAATGCTTGTAGTAGTAGTAGTAGTAGTTGTGTTGCATTAGTTGTAGTGGGGTCACTGTAGTACTTCTGCAAGGCTCTTCGGCATGGTCACTGAAACGGGAGGCTTGAAGAAAGAAGCCTGGCATTGCACACAGATGCGAATGCTTCGAGCAGGTCTTAAGTCTTTCTTTTGCGAAAGCAGTGGTCGTGATGGCGGTCTTCGTAAAAGAAGGACACGTCGCACTGGACAGACATGGCTGGAGAAGCAAGGGCGAAATGTCCAGCAATCCCCTTCTCCGGAAAACCCATGCGCAGAGACATACAGGTATCGGAGGGTCCAGACAGAGGATGGCAAAAGAGACCGATAGAATAAGTACTAGGCTTACAAAGAATAAGTCTTGCGGGTGGAAATGACAGGAATGCAAATGATATGTAAATTAGGAATGGAAAAATAGGAAATTTAAGCAAAGGGTCGAGGAAATAATTGTAGAAACTGGATTTGAATTGAATGGAGGAGTTGTTGGTGGTGGAACAAACATATATATATGTATATATATATATATATATATATATATATATGAGTGTGTATATATATATATATAGACATACACAAGGGCAAGAATATATACATAGACACATGCAAGAACATGCACAGATGCGTGCACACACACACACACAAAGATGATACAGACACACTAGAACACAAGAAAAACAAATATAACAGATACACACACACACACACACAAAGGCACAAATGTACTCACAAACATATTTTCGAATACACACACATATGTGTGTGTGTATATATATATATCGTTTTTTTTTTACATACACACACACACATCGGAAAATAGAGAGATAAACAACACAAAAATGGTAAATGACTTCATGGCACAAAAGAAATCTCTTTAAAAACCTGCTAAAATGATATTCAAAGTGGTTTACAAGATCAGAAAATATAATTTCGATGGTGTTAGAGTAAGGATCTGATTCAAAGACATTGCATTTAAAAAAATGTCGGTGAAAACTTTCCAAACATAAATAAAGTGGAACTATTCAAAAATAGACATAGTTTGCCATCTTTCTCTTTGTTTTGTTTCATTTTGATAAATAAACATTTATTTTATGGTTTATTATTACATATATAGTGGGGGGGGCACCAAATTATTTTAAGTGGTTAGGGCCTCTATGGGTCTTAATCCAACCCTGCCCTTGGTCAGTCCTGATGCAACAGAAATGGTAAATGGTTTACAGCACAAAAGAAATCCCTTTAAAAAGCTGCTAAAATTATATTCAAAGTGGTTTACAAGATCAGAAAATATAATTTCGATGG
>NC_069010.1:7577142-7577660 GCF_001194135.2 Octopus bimaculoides
AGTAAGTAATTAAGTAATTAAGTAAGTAATTAAGATATAAATATACACAGCATTTAATTAGGTCAGTGGTTCTCAAATGGGGCCCATGCAACCAAAGAGCGAAATGGGGATTCACAACAATAATTTAAGGGCCCCTGGAAAATATTTTGCTTTAGCCTCTCTGAGTGGTTGGCGTTAGGAAGGGCATCCAGCTGTAGAAACTCTGCTAAATCAGATTGGAGCCTGGTGTTGCCATCCGGTCTCACCAGTCCTGTCAAATCGTCCAACCCATGCCAGCATGGAAAGCGGACGTTAAACGACGACGATGATGATTGGTTATATATCACAAGAAACAGCTGGGTTCCTTTCTCTAACATTTTCCATAGTTTAATCTACACAAGTTAATGTGTGAAAAACAAAATAGGAATTTTGAAAGAAGTTTCTATAAAACTAATTCTTAAACATCGAATGGCTATGGGGGGTTCCACCAGAATAAAATAGTAATCAGAGGGGTCCATAGATAAGAAATGGTTGAGAAA
>NC_069010.1:7578558-7581417 GCF_001194135.2 Octopus bimaculoides
TAATCTACACAAGTTAATGTGTGAAAAACAAAATAGGAATTTTGAAAGAAGTTTCTATAAAACTAATTCTTAAACATCGAATGGCTATGGGGGGTTCCACCAGAATAAAATAGTAATCAGAGGGGTCCATAGATAAGAAATGGTTGAGAAACACTAAATTAGGTTAATCCTTATGTTACCAAATTTACTGTGATGATGTTGATGATAATCATCATCAGCATCATCATGTATATTTATATATATAAATACACAGCACAGAATGAATCTTCTATGCTGGCAAGGCTTGGAGAGTTTGACAAGAGCTGGCCAGGTAGAAGACTATACCATGCTACAGTGTCTGATTTTAGAGCATCCACCAGCATGGATTCTACTGGGGGGCACAGGGAGCCTGCTGACCAAATCTGTGGCTGGTGCAAAGTCCCAGCTAGGTCAAGGGTGACATGGAATGTATTATAGATATTAAAAGTATGTGGAACAAGTGACTCACCGGAATTTTCAGATTCTGTTAAATTTAATGGCTGTGAGTCAGAATCTTGGTGCTGCGTTGGTGTGGACCTCTGTTCACTTTTGGCTTTGTCCAGCATCAACAACATCTCGAGAGACCTTTCAGACGTTGGAGACGATGGTTCTTCATCGTCACACAGCTCGGAGAACTCAGAGGACTTCATTGAACTGGAAGGAGAAGAGAGAGAGACAGTCAAATATGGTGAAATTTCCTATAACTGGCTGGAGAGAGAGCGAGAAGTCTGGACACGAAAGGGGCTTTGACAAGAAATAAGTGGGGTTGTCAAGCCAGAAATGGATATGTGAGTGTGAGAGAGAGAGAGAGAGAGAGAGAGAGAGAGAGAGAAAGAGAGAGAGAGAGAGAGAAAGCAAAGAATTTGTAAAAGGATTGTGGAGTGGGAGAAGGCAAGAACTGCAGAGATAAGCCAGTATGAAAGGGTGGCGCTCAAACACACACATACACATTCACACAGAACAGCTCTCACACATACACGCAACGGCTCATGCAAATACACTCACACAGATCAACATAACACAGTTCACACACATAAACACAGGCGCACACACGCACACACAACTAAACAACAGTATAAGACTTACATGAGGTTTTGCTGTAACTCATCAAATTCTTCCTTTGATTTCAACTTGAGTTCCAGGAGATGGAAGGCCTTGTTCTTCCTGCTAATGGCCAACTCTAGCTTGGAGATCTTTAAGTAAGGAGTAACAGAAGATTTAGCAACAGAACACAACACACACACACACATATATATAAAAACATAACACACACATCCTCCTCCTCCTCCTCATCATCATCATCATTCAATGTCCCCTTCTCCATACTGGAATGAGTTGGGTTGCTTGGAAGGACCCAATGGGTCCAAGGAATTCATTAGGCCCCAACGTCTGCTCCAGCATGGTTTCTATGGCTGGACGCCGTCCCTAACGCCAACCACTTAAATGTGTGTACTAAGTGCTTTTTTCTCATGCCACCAGCACAAATGAGGTTGCCATACAGCTCACAAGGCCTATGAAACCTGAGGGGAGGGGCTTTATGCTAGCATATACATGTACATGGATGTTATACAGATACAGTTATATATCTATATATATATATATATATATATATCACTCTGAGTGGTTGCTGTCATGAAGGGCATCCAGCTCCCTGCCAAAACAGACACAGTAACCTGGGGTAGTCTTCTACTTGGCTGGCTTCTGTCAGCCGTCCTGCCCATGCATGCATGGAAGATGGACGTCAAACGATTATATATATATATATATATATACACATACATATACACACTGTGATAAAACTAGAACTTTCTGCTTCAAGTTAAACTGTTACAAAAAAGAAATATTTCATATTTTTTCAATGAGTGGGAAGAAGTTAGCTTCCCAACCACATGTTTCTGGGTTCAGTCCCACTGCGTGGCACCATGGACAAGTGCCTTCTACTATAGCCTTGGGCTGACCAAAGCTTTGTGAGTGGATTTGGTAGACGGAAACTGAAAGAATCCTATGTGTGCCTTTGTGGCTGTGTTTGACCTCCACCACTGCTGGTATGTTTATGTTACCCTAACTTAGCAGTTTGGCAAAACGGATTGATAGAATAAGTACCAAGCTTAACAAAAATACTCGTGAACTGGGGTCGATCCACTTGACTAAAAGTTCTTCAAGGTGGTGCCCCAGCATGGCCACTATCTAATGACTGAAACAATTAAAGAACAAAAAATATACTCATTTATACATGCTCCTTACACAATTGTGACTGTGGAATATATACATCCATGTACACACCACGTAACAGCAACTCTACATTATAGACACACATTCACATATACACCCGTACTAGTGACTCTGCTATATATAATATATATATATATATATATACATATATACTCACTCGAGCTGACGTTGATTCCTGCAAGCTGTTATATGTAGCTCGTAGTTTCTGTATATCTTCCACAAGTTGACTTATCTGTAATACAGAAAGAGACCGAAATGAATGAACGACAAAACACACACACACACACACACACACACACACACACACACACATGCGGTGTGAAAGCAAGTTTCTTAACCGCACAGCCAGGCTCACACATATACATTATCAATCATAGTCAATTAACTGATCCACTTGTATATTCTTTTACCCAAACTCAAGAACCTTGCTACATCTCTCCGTGTGTGTGTGTGTGTGTGTGTGTGTGAGAGTGTGAGTGTGTGTGTATGTATATATATATATATATATACCGGAGTAAGCATCGTTATCCTTCCTCCATTTCTAACAAAATTGTCCGATGAATGGGAACGTGAAACTCAGAGTAACGTTTTTTTTGTTATATTTCTGCT
>NC_069010.1:7582504-7585891 GCF_001194135.2 Octopus bimaculoides
TATTATTATTTATATATAATAATAATAATAATAATAATAATAATAATATTAGGGATAAAATCCAAAATTACAGGTAAAAACTCAATTAAATTACTAAAAATTAAAATTAAATTAAGTTTCACAGTATAAAATATATATAAATATATAGTTTTAGGGAAAAGAACCATGTGTGTGTGTGTATGTATGTATACATGTGTGTGTGTGTGTGTGTATGTGTTTGTGTATATGTATGTATTTATGTGTGTGTGTGTGTGTGTGTGTGTGTTCGCACTCACACGCACACAATGCCAAAAGTCTTGGTCATTGCCTCCACGAAGCCCAACACTGGAAAGGAACTCAGCCTATGTGTCTCTGTCAGACCCAAAGCTCAAGAGAAACTCAGCCTATGTGCCTCTGTCAGACCCAACACTTGAGAGAACTCAGCCACTCTGCCTCCATGAGGCTCAACGTTCATAAGATGTTCCGTCAGACCCAAAGCTCAAGAGGAACTCAGCCTATGTGCCTCTGCCAGACCCAACGCTCGAGAGAACTCAGCCACTCTGCCTCCATGAGGCCCAACGTTCATAAGATGTTCTTTATATGCAACCAGCACGGGTGCACTTCGCTTGACAGGTCCCCTCAAGCCCAGCACATCGCCAAAGCTCACAGTCACCAGTCATTGCCTCTGTGAAGCACAAACTTCGAAGATCATGCTTCACCACCTTGTCCCATGTCTTCCTGCGTCTTACTTCTAATGGTGAATAAATAACACCAGCAAATTTTTCCACTTTCTGCGTTCGATATCCTTACTCTGCACAGAAAATATTTTCCAATATTTTCGACTCTCATACATACCTCACACAAGTATATAACTAGGACTGAACCCAGAACCATGTGGTTAGGAAGCAAACTTCTTACCACACAGCCATGTATGCACCTATATACATGTTTTAAGGCATGATGTGCCCCGCAGAAACTGGGGTGTAGCTATTACACCTGTGTGTCATTCATACTGTCATATACACTACTTCATTGCTGTACCGATTCCAGCGACAATAATGATAACATCTGTTGTCTGCTCACCTCTTTATCTTTGGCGGCCAGTTCCACCTCCAGTCGGGACTGTTTCAATACATCCACAGCCTGTTCCATGTCTGTAGCTTTCTCCATCTGTTCCACTTGATGTAAGTTCTGAGTCGCCGATGCTAGCTGCTGCCGAAGCTGTTCAACCTCACGTTCAGACGATTCTGTACGCTGTAAATATCACAACATAACACTCTTTCAGTGAACAAACAGTGAACAAAAAAATGTAATGAACAGAGCACAGAGCACAATGAACAGACTGTAAACGAAGCCTGGTGAACTGTGAAACCAGTTATAGTGAACAAATACTAAATGAAACACAATGTACAAATGGAGGTAAGAGAAGCGAGAACAGAACAATGAACAGACAGAGAAAATGAAGGGGTACAGGGTTCAATTCCCATAGCTGTCTGCTGGCAACATTTTTTTCTGTCTTATAAGAGCAAATACTCAATCTCCCTCTGCAAAACTATACTGTGTCCAAAATTTACTTTCTTGTCTGTAAAATACACACACACACACACACATATAAAGATAAATTAAATAGAGATATTCTATTGACAATCCAATAATTTATTTATATTACAATATCACATTAAATACTATGAATATAATGATATATATATATATATATATATAGAGACGGTTTAGATATAGATTCAAGGTTGAATATGGTACTTATGCGTAGGCACCCGAATATCGTATTCCAAAAGGATAGGTGATCAAAATCAAAAGATAAGCAACACGGATTTCAAAGGTGATTGCAGTATATATATATATTCTTTTTCCTGATATACATAATCACACTTCCATTATATATAAGTCACTTTATCATTATTATTGAATTATTCCAATATGTATATGGTATCCAACTGACAAGTACCAGTGAATTGGATGTTAAGCACACCCCTTTGAGGGATTTCTTTTCTTCAATTTGTTACTTTATATATATATATATATATATATATATCCAGAGTGATGTCATGTTTAATTGCGGTGCTATTTGATAAGATTAGTGAGAAGAATATTTATCAGAGACTTGGACATTTTCAAAGAGACTTACTTGTTTAGCACTTTGCAAGTCTTTGATTACCATCTCCATTTCATTGCATCTGGAAGAAGAGGAGAGGAAATACAGTCAATACACAACAACAATAATAATAATAATAATGATAATGATAATAATAACGGTTTCAAATTTTGCCACAAGGGCAGTAATTTTGGAGGAGGTGGGAATGAGTCGATTACATTGAACACCAGTGTTCGACTGGTACTTATTTTATCGGCCCCCCGAAAGGATAAAATGCAAAGTTGACCTCGGTGTAATTTGAACTCAGAACGTAGCGATGGATGAACTGCTGCTAAGCATTTCATCTGGCATGCTAATGATTCTGCCGCTGATTAAAAGACTTGTCTATTGCAAGGAGTACCTATTCATATCTCTGTGGACTGGAGCAACGTGAAATGAAGAGTTTTGCTCAAGAATACAATACAATGCACTGCTCAGTCTGGGAATTGAAACCATGAAACCATGATTGTGACTGCAACACCCTAACCACATGACCATACAACTTTATACACATACATTTAGGTAGCATATATACTTCACGATGTCGTGTTGCTAGTATCTATAAATCTCACTCAGAGATTTATTATTGCTTGTTTCCACTTTTCCAAGGGGCTGATACAACGTGAAATAAAGTGTCTTGCCCAAGAACACACACACACACAGCCTGGTCGGGGAATTGAACTCACTACCTCATGATTGCGAGCCAAAGCTCTAACCACTGAGCCATGTGCCTTCACACACACACACACACACACACATCGAATTCACTGCCTTGTATAAGTACCCCTACATCACCCTTACATACATGTGTGTCTGCATATGTACATGTGTATTGGAGGTTGTGTATGCATACATCCATTACTATGTAGCATGAGTGTGTTTATTTCCATGACTATAGAAATGTATAGCCATTGCTATGACTAAGCTGAGTACATATGTGGATATATGTATCTATGTATGCGTGTGTGTGTGTGTGTGTGTGTGTGTGTGTGTGGAGGCCCACATCTATTTGACTGAACAAAGTGACGTTATAAATAAAAGTAGGTTGCACAATTGTTTTTTTTGTTTGTTTGTTTGTTTTGGGGGGTAATACTGTCCAATGAGATGACCCGATTTCTTCACTGCCACCACCCCCACCGCCTCAACCCACTGCCCCACCACCACCAACCATTCCTCTGATTATTTTAGTAATTCTTAACAATTGAACCAAGAAAAAAAATTACAAAAAACAAAACCAAAAAAAGAAACATTTATCG